>NC_027749.1:331921-417702 GCF_000695525.1 Brassica oleracea var. oleracea | reverse complement strand
CTTATATAATTTTTGTAATCATTTGTATTTTGTCATAACAAAAATTTTAAACCATGGATCATAAAATTTGAATGTGAGACTTTTAACAGTTTTAGTAATTTATAGCCGTTTGTAAAAATTCAAAAATATAGCATATACATAAAAATCTAAATTTTTATTATATGGTTATTGTGGTTGTTTAATTTATTTAATAGTTTAAAATTAAACAAATATGATAGAAGATACACTATTTTTTATCAAATCTTTATTATTCAAAATCAATAATTGCCATATATATACTTTAGCCACATTAGGCAATTTCGTAAATTTTATTTAAGGAAATAATAAAGTACATTAATGATGAATTTATTGTTAGTTTAATAAAATGCTTATTATATAATTAGATGGACCAACATATTTTTCTAATGATTCTAAGAATCATTCTAATGATGACATGTGGTTACAAAAAAAAGTTGTAATGCTTCTCAAATAATATATAGGGGATAAACTGATAGATATAATATTTAGTAGAAAATGATTTTAAACATGAAAGTAATAATTAAAGAAAGTAACTATAGTAATATAGTATAATATAGAGTGCCGTTAGAAGCTCGAAATTGGGAAAAGTAGAAAAAGAAATGCTTTGGTGTGGACAAAGACCATATGCTTCGTTCTGTGTACCTCGATAGACATCAACACTTTTTCCTTTTTGGACCACATCATTCTGTTTTGTACCTTTCTATTTTTTTGTCCTTTCAAAAACATGATTGGGCTAAACAACATAGAATTCAAACACACAAAGGTTCAATGTTCAGAGTAATCAGCTGATTTCTAAAACTGAGGTATAACGGTTTTACTTTCGGTTGCAGTGTAATGTTCCATTTAAAACTAGGCCCTAGTTACTAGGGAGTAGAGATGTGACTATGTCAGCGAAGCCCATACTAAGCAAAAGCTAGTACGAACATGACGACTACATATTTTTAACTATATATGGAGCAAGAAGATCAATAACATTTTTTAAAAAAGGTCATGGACCAACTCTAATCAATTTTTTATTTTTTCTTTACCAAAAAAAAAACTCTAAAATCAATATGAGTTTTGATGATGCAATACAATGTTTGGATCTATTCTTTTATGTCAATCTGTGGTTATATAATTTACATATCAAACTCAGTAGACTATACAAGAACTTTGTAGGAGCTGTACACTGTATAAATATACGTATAATGAACTGCGTCAAAACAAAGAGCCTTGACGACTGACTCTGCGGGGCAACCCAAAATTCTGGTACGCTCGGATTTGACCACCGATGGTGGATGTAACGATCACCATTCCCCAAGCCGTTGGTTGATTATGCGATCCATGACTACCACTACCATCAAACCAAGACCAAGAAGATATCCGAGAAGATAACGACATAGATGGTGAATCCCCTGGCTTTAATGTCTCTCCTGTATTGTTGTTCTCTGTTTCGTTCTGCGGAGTATCCGTCATGGGCGCATCCTCTTGATGTTGTTCTGCTTCTCCGTCCACGGTGTTGTCGTTGTTCTTTTTAGGTAACGGTGGGAGGCCGGACTTTTTACCATCTAATTGTGTAGTGGTGGTTGAAGTTTTTTTCGTGTTTTTGTTAGAATGAGTGGGTGGTGGTTCGCCTTTTACGACGCCATGCCAGGGGATTGCCACGGAAACGTCTTTGCATGGGAAGGCTTCGTACGAAGTACACATGGCGATGGTTTTTCTGCCGGTGATTCCTAGTCGTGGCTCTTCGTGTTTCCACACGTAAACCTGCGAGTCCTCGCTTGCGCAGATAATGTGTTTAGCGTCTAGCGTGTACGATGCTGTCATTTGGCTGCATGTGTTTTTGAAACCTGCATGTTTACGGATCAATACAAGATTTTTAATAAAAAAAATTGTTTTTGTCAACGATTTATAAATTTTTTTTTTGGTGAAATTAGATGAAGAAATGAATGAATTGTTTCAATTTACATACCTCTGAATTTTTGAACAAGTTCAGTGCCATCAAGAATCCGAATGCGTGAATCAGCAGAAGTTACAAGCACTTCTGCTGGATTAATCGGTGAAAACTGTTCATACAAAACTCAGTGGTAAGGAACAATCCTTTCTTATAAACATCTTTAGAAAATAAAGAGTGGAACCTGGAAAGCTGTGATCTTCTTAGCTTGAGCTTTCTTTTTGTTTTGTAGATCAATATGGTTTGTTTGCTCCAACTTGCAATCTGATCAATTAAAAGAGATAAAATATTTATGAAGAGTGTAAGGTTAATTAATGAACATAGTTACAAAATGTAATAAGTATTTAGCCAATATATATACCCTCTGCACTGTAAAGCCGACAATTCCCTTTATGTGAGCCTACAAATGCAGCCTACGTATCAAAGAAGCATAGAGATATCAATACCATGTCATCAATTTTCAAGTAAAAGAATGTGACAACTCAAGAGAATTAAGCACCTGACCATCAGGAGTGTAACAAACCGCGGTAACCATTTCATTTAGATCATTCCACTCCACTACTTGACGGTTCGATATGTTCCATATACGGATCTTAGCATCAAGGGAGCCACTTATGAAGTAATCTTCATCCAATGGATTAAAATGTACACAAGTAACTGAAAAACCAAATTGTGCAAGGCATTATTAAGCTCCCAGCATTGTGAGTGTATTAAAATGACATTTC
Organism: Brassica oleracea var. oleracea; assembly: GCF_000695525.1. Classification (NCBI taxonomy): domain Eukaryota; kingdom Viridiplantae; phylum Streptophyta; class Magnoliopsida; order Brassicales; family Brassicaceae; genus Brassica; species Brassica oleracea. Next base: position 415,026 of record NC_027749.1, on the reverse strand, counting down.
TCATCTTACCATAGTCATTGTGGGCAAACAGTTTTAGGCAGCTTTGAGTTTCAATATCCCATAATCGCACTGTTTTGTCCTTGGAAGATGAAAGCAATAGCTGCATGAGAAGGCTGGGTTAAGTTTATAAGACAGCAATTCATGTTTTCTTGCATAGCAAGAAAGGAACAAAAACTAACATTTGACCTAGACCAGGACAAGTCCAAAACATCATCCAAATGGCCAGTGAAAGAGCACATTGGTTTATCCGACAATGAGAAGACAGTTTCAGGCGCATGGACATAATCTGGTATCTGACTTCCTTTTTTAGCAGATGAACCTTTCCCTTTTTTCTTCTTCTCATTGTGCACTTCTGAATCATCACCTTCCGAAGAAGAAGCAGACATTGAAGGATGAATCGGCGTCAAGCTCCCTTCACTCATCGACATAATCTCGCATTCCTGAACCTCCCACACATGAATAGCACAATCCTCCCCTCCACTAGCCAACAAATGAGTATCTAAACTAAACTTCATAGTCCAGATAGCTCCTTGATGAGCTTGAATCTCTTGGCACAAATGCAACGCACTTAGATCCTTATGAGACTTCCCTGAATGCCTCACCTTCACCCACTGATTCGTCTGGTCGTTCCCCTTCCCGTCAACTACTTTAGGACTGCTTGTGCCACTACCAGTAGAGGAATCCTTCTCCGAAGAAGCCTTGGAGCTCATTGAGTGGGCCACACCCTTTATGTTCTTCAGCAACGCAGCTCCTTTCTTCTTGCTCACTCTCAAGCTCTTCGACACGTACGAATTGAACTTCCTCATATCAACAGCCGAGCTCGCGTTTTCGCGCCGCATGAGGTCCTTGACAACTGATGAGTATCCAACGCTCTTCTCGAACTCGTCCATCGTCAGCTGCTTCCCCGTTTGAATATCGCTGAGACGGTTCCACATCCCGTTCTCGCCGTACTCCTTCACGACGAACTCTTTGCCTGTGTCGAGATTCTTTATCAGGAAGAAGGCGCTGAACTGAGTGTTTGAAATCGCAGAAGAAAGCATCGCGGCCCGTTGGGCTTGAGCTCGCCCGTTTGTTTCCCGCGGCGACGGTGAGGATTGAGCTTGCGTGGAGTGCTGCAGGCAAGTTCTCCCAGCCGCAGACGCGGTTCTGGTGAGACGCGATTTAGACGTTTTCCCTAACATTTCGTCTTTCCTCTTCTTCTCAGCTGAAGACGATTCGATATCGGAATCGGATCTGGACCGTACGATCATAACCGAAGATCGATGAAACTGTTGAACTATCTCCGGAGGAGGCGTTTCCTTATTAACCTCTGTAACGGCTTCTCGAGCCGTTACAGGATTATTGCTCACGCGCTGGATCGAGATGGCTCCGAGCATGCTCCTCTTCGACTCGATCCCCATTCCGTTGAGAAGCTTGCGTCGCCTCTCGGTTATAGATCCCGGCGCCGACATCCAGATATCGTAATCCGGCGACATGTTCGGCTCAGGAGGAGGAGGGCGAGAGAAGGAGATCCGGCAATCGTCGAACTCGCCTTCCTCGTCGGAGGACGACGCTAAATCTACGGGTACGACGGTGGAGATACGGTTGGAGCTCTCGAAGAAGTGGTCGTCGTCGTCTTCAACGTCGCCTAACCCCGCCCAGTTCATCGTCATCGTCTTCTTACGTTCGAGTTTAACGCCGTCTCGATTCGCCATAGCTATACATAGGTTTTGATTATTTTCCAGATTCAAATTTGAATTATTTTTTTCTGTGTCGTGTGATATGTTTTGGAGGGAGAGGAGTGGGAAGGAGATAATCAAGGGATCCCTAACACTATTTATGGGGGATATTCGTAAATATCATGTTCAACTCGCTTAATATACATATATAAGCCCGTTTAAAAGCCCAACTTGTTTAAATCATTCAAGTGGAGCCATGAGACTAGTGAGGTCTTGTAGTCTCTGTTTCTTTTTGTTATTAGAATAGTTTTGGCATTAGGATCAAATTGCTTGTATCGAGTTACCTGTTTAGCTTGAACAATTGGTCTTTTAATAGAGATAATGTGTGTCATACAATACTTTCAACAGCCCGTCTAGCTCAGTTGGTAGAGCGCAAGGCTCTTAACCTTGTGGTCGTGGGTTCGAGCCCCACGGTGGGCGAAATGTTATATTTTAAAAAAAAAAATCTTTTTTTTTCTTCTTGATCCTCCTTCCACTTGAAATTTACAGAACAAATAATACCAATCAGATATTAACTTATATACAACTATGCAAATATAAAATATTCATTTAAATTCTTTTTTTAACTAGTTCCTAACATTCTAAGCATTTTGGTTATCTTTATAGAAAAGCAAAGCACAATCCAATATAAAGAAAAGCAAAACGCAATCATTATAGAATTGGACTTGTCGATACTGCATTATACGTATATGGATGGTCCTCCTAATTTTACCATTACCTTTTTCTATAGATTTGATTCGAATATCACATAGAATGGACAAGGTCCATCATGGGCACACATTTCTTTTGGTAGCCCACCCCAACCTGCCTCATCTTTTTTGTGTACTTTTAATTCGCTTTGTCAAAAGTCATGGAAGCCAAACTTTGGAACACTACTTTCTTTTGCAACATCTTGTCTTAAGAGACTTTTTTAAAGAAAATCAAATCAATCAGTCTATTATCTAAACTAATCCAAGAGTTTTGAAAAACCAACAAATGATAAACTATAAAACCAATCATACAATCCTAAAATGTCAAGTGGCGGGTAGGTCTTGGCACGGATCGGATATCCGGATTTTTGAAGGTATTTATGATTTGCTTCGTATGTCACGGATATCTAATTTTTCGATTTGCTTTGCTTCGAAAAAATACGGATATTCGGAAAAACGGATATCTGGAAAATAAATAGATATTTGCGGATATTTACGAATACTTACGGATATCTCATATGTTTTGATTAATACAAATATTCTTAAAAGTTTGATACAAATTTGTTTTGTTAAATATTTTTTTTGCATGATATATATGATAAAAATTAAAAGAAGTAGTGAATCTACATATTTTGTAAAATTTTTTGAACTTAGTTAACAATTATAATAACACAAAACTTAAGAAAAAAATATAATTATCATAAATGTGTTCTCTTCCTTTTATGTAATACTTTTATATAAGTAATAATGTGAATAGAATTTATCAAATGATATGTTAGAATAATATTTATATAATTTTATACATTAAAAACTTTAAATATAATCAAGATATACATGTATTTATATATTGCCAGATCGGATATCCGCTTTCCAAAATTTTAATATTTGTGATTTGTTTTGATTATTGATTTTTAGTATTTGCTTTGATTCGAAAGTTTCCGGAATTTTCGGATCGAATCGAAACGAATAACGAATCGAATCAAATTTAACGGATAAAATGTCCAGTACTAGTGGTGGGATAGTAGTTTTCAAGTTTGAGGATGTTTTTTTTTAATGTTTCGGCCTTTTTAAAAGAAGCAGAGTTATTTTTTTTAATTGGATTTTATTGTAGATTTGATTCCTTTTTTTCCATCAAATATAGGCAGAGTAATATTTTTGGTGTTGAATGGTGGTAAGAAACTGATTTTCCGTGAGCTAAAAGGGAAATAAATTTTGAATTGATGGTAATTTTAAAAAAGATATTTTGCAATAAATCACACGAACTTTAATGATGGAGTTTGACTTCATTTCATCTTCATTCTCAAATTTTCAATTTTTCTGTTGGAGAAAGAAGGAAAGTATTAAACAGAAATGAATACTGGAACGATTATTTAGGTGATAAGAGTTGACTAAAGTCTTGACAGGTGGAGGGTCCATAGTCTCTCATTTTGCATATAAATATGATGGGATCATGAGCTCCTCGTTATCTCAGTATCTCTCTCAAAAGCCAAATTAACATTTTAGATTTCTTCAAAGTTTCGAAGAGAAGATGTCTTGCTGTGGAGGAAACTGTAGCTGCGGATCTGACTGCAAGTGTGATGGCTGCAAAGGGTAATATCTCCCCACTCTCTCGTCCTTTTTGTAAACCTTTTTCCCGAGAAATATTTGCTTCATGCAGCTGTTTATGAGAGACCTCTTGGTATATTGAATTTGGTGGTTCTTTGATCATCTTGTTGACAAACAATCTTTGTATTTTCGCTTTGCACAGTTGCAAGATGTACCCAGACTTGGGCTTCTCAGGGGAGACTACCACCACCCAGACTCTTGTCCTCGGCGTTGCTCCGTCGATGAACTCTCAGTATGAGGCTTCTGGCGAGACTTTCTTCGCCGAGAATGATGGATGCAAGTGCGGATCTGACTGCAAGTGCGACAACCCTTGCACTTGTAAATGAACAACCCCAATAAACCCAAACTCTTGTTATGTTTGCTAATATGTAATAATGACTTATTTCGCCGGTTGTTTGGCTGGCTATGTGAGTCCTGTTGTTTTTCGTCTTCTTCTGTGTGTGTTTAAGGTTTGGTCATAAGATATTATCTCTGCATGTTGTATCTGTGTGACTATATATGATTCGAAAGTGTTATGGGGTTTGTGATTGAAGTTTCAGTCATATCTTTTTAAGGTTGCTTCATTTTTGCTCAGTACACAATCAAGTTGAAGCCGCTCGTTATAAAGCTTAGATGCAGACACTAATGAGATAACGCTTAACATATAATACCAAGCTCTTGAAAATTTGGAGATTACTCGACCCTTTTTGAACAAATGAAGCTACTGTATCATCGTCAAAGAAAATATTCTTATTTACAAGCATATGATGTCATCTCCACAAATAAAGAAATCAACCAAAACAGAGTCTAATCAAAATAAAATAAAGGAAATCATCAGAAAATCTCTCAAATCTATAGGATGTTAACTGATGATGATTTAAAAGCAACATGTATAATGTACACGGAGAACAATCCCTGAGAAGAGAAGGACAGAAAGAGAACAAAGACCTTTTCTTTAAGTTAAGAAGGCTCCAATTGTGGTTTGGTTGAGAACTTTCGAGCTGTGATCGAGTCCATGAGATCCAACCTGACATCAAAGCAGAACACTGATATTACCATCCATACAAACTTTGGTTCTTCCTATTGATTTACTGATTGGTGAGTCAAAACATCTACTGACCATGTATGTTAATGCAGCATAGCGTTCTTCATTCAGGTATAGTGGTTTCCCTCTGGCCATCTCAATATCCTGGAATAAAAATTAAATCAATCGATAACCTTAGTAATCAAACATCTGAATCAACACGATCACACCTATTAAAATTATCGAAGGCCTACTACCTCTTCTCCAAATGTATCCAAATAAGGAGATGGCCAAGGTGATTGTCTTGCAAATCTTTGTAGCAAAATTGTAGTCCGCTATTGAAAAATGAATAATCAATTTAAAACCCCCCAATAACGACGCAAACACCATACATACACAAGCGATATATTGTCACAAGAGAAGCTATACCCGTATCAGAAGATATACACCAGTACCAGCACCACATGTGACTGCATGAGTCTGACAACCACTTTCTCTGTAAAAGTATGTCGGAAACGTATTTAAATGGTTTCTAAAAAACAATAACTAGGATATTTCGAGAGTAGTGAAAGTGAAGCAAAAACCTGCAACAAGGTCTCCATATAGGAGAACACAATCTTCCACAGAGAAGACATAGTGCAGGTTCTTCGATAACTTTCGTGCAGTTCCTGCAAGGCTTTTTGATATACCTAATAATAACAATAAGAAATCTTTCTTCTTTAGAGAAGTTAAGGGAAATAAATTTGTACAAAACCAGAGAGAGAGAGAGAGAGACGCTGATGCAAACCTTTGCAATAGGTCCTGGTATAAATTGGGTAATTTCATAAGCTGGAAAGTAACTACAGGGGTTATGCAAAGGGGTCCTTTAACTCTGTTAACTCTGTATTCCATCTGGAAATGTCGAAGCCATGTTTGCGATGAAGACCGGAGAAGTTCATCATTGATAACGGTATCAATGGGCGGAATCTTGAACATTTTCTCCAATTCACTCACATGATTCAGCTCAGATTGAGGACTATACATGAAATCCATATAGTCGCTGTTGGAGTCAGATGGCACATCGAACATATGTACCTCTTCATGAAACTTCCCAGGCGCAGTTTTAAGTAACCTCCACAACAACGCACATCTCCTCAAAAAAGGAAGACTATATTTACGGATCGTCTCTTTTATATCACATGATAACTCCATATTATTAGACCTGAAATACTCCCAACCACCTGATTCTCTCAAAGCTATGGAGATGTCGCTAAGCAGATTTTCTTTGAAATCTAACTCACTAGTGTAACACAGGCGACCTGCACAATATGTAATTACAGTCTGCACCAAAAAAAAAAACATGATTAAGAAAAAGTGAGTCTTAAGAAGCAAAACTAGTCTACAATGTGGCATATACCTGAATAACAGAGACACTGTAGAAAATATGCACAATTGATAATAGAGATTCCTCGCATGTGATGAAAGGAGATGGGAGACAAAAGAGAGCCCACATCAGTGATGAAAATGGGTCATGGGCAAGAACTGGATCAGATGCTCGACTCCATAGCAGGTTTATATTCTTCCACGAACCTGCTGCGCCTGAAAATTCTCAGATTTATCAAGAAACATCATCTACAATTTGGAAAATTGTAGAGAGACTAAAACTAATCCCAACTTATGTCAGTTTAAAGTAGACAGACAATGCCATATAACTGATTCTCTCTCTATCAGAATTGGAAACAAAGTACCTTCACTTCCAAATATGCTGCTTGAAGAAGTACTTGAGATTCCAGAGCATATAGACTCCGCAAGATGCTTCATACCCACAAATCTCTGACGAACATGTAAAGCATTCTTTGTCCGGGTGCTCTGTACCACTCGTAATAAGAGTGACAAAGCAATTCCCTTAGAGGTTTTAAACTCTTCATACAAGGAGTCAATACCATAGACAGGAAGCATTGTATTCTTCGCACAACGAGTCACAATTTCCATTGAAATTAGAGAGTACTTAAGGGTGTCCCACATGATGATCGATTGTGGTAGCCAAGAACTTCCTGGAGGTTTTTCCTGTCGCTTAGAAAAATAGAAATTCCAGAGCTTGTTGGAGACAGATTGAAGATCTTTTCTTCTTGGCTCATCTCCCTGCAGAGATACTGCTTTAAGACTATCACCATCTTCGATCACGTTAGCAGCAGACTGTAGTAGACACAACGCTTCAGATAGCCAAAAAGAAGGTATATGTTCATCTAATCTACCTAACTTAGCATGCAAACTTTCTTGTAGCTTTGATACAGAACACAAGTCTCCAGGACATGCAGGCAACACAGAATTAGCTAGTCGGCGGCATGCAGGACAGAGAAATTCTCCCTGAAAGAAGAAACAGTGATGAAGCTTCAGAAGGAGCACATTAAAACCCCATAAAATATATCTAAACTGGTCATATAAATACCTGTACAAGATCCACTATATGTGCACCTTCAAAAACATTTCTTCTGTCAGACCTACACCATCCAAACAAAGAAAAAGAGATTTTAAATGCAATGTTAACATCACAAATGTGAATCAAGCAAGCAACAGGTGGGACGGAGATATCGACATGAATGAAAAAGGGTTCACCATGTCTCACCTTTCTTTTAACGAGTTTAAATATCGTTCAAGACAGCTTTGATGCACAGCATGTCCACATGATGAAAGATAAACCCCATCACAGTCGGCAGGGTGAAACCCATCTGCACTGACATCCAGATATCTGGAGGTTTGTTTTGATCGAATATCTTGAAACCTATGCAAAGTAGATAGACCACCAACGGAACTCCTCACCGAACTACTTTCAGAATCAGGCTGTCGATGATTTACATGTGTAAGGCTTTGATTTATCATGTTTTCAGTTTTTTTGCGAACAGTTTGATACATAGCTGTCTCCAATGACTCCAAGTTAGATTCATCTTTTCCCCTCCCATCGCTAGACCTCTTCTCCTTCTGACCATTCCCTAAAAGCCGGGCTGTTAAAGCCTCAAGCACAGAATCTGTAGCAGACTCGGAGGTTGCATCATCTGACAGCTGCAGCACATGAGGAATCATTCTTAAACTGTCTGAGGAAACATTTATTCTCTGGAGATCGGGAGCTTCATCCATGGGTATCTTCTTTTCAGATTGTGGACATTGATCCAAAGATGGAGGGCCTCTATTCACAAAACTCAAAAGTTTAGATTTCTGCAGGTAGGAAAAGAAATTATTAAGGATACAAAACAAAACTTCCTCGGAGTATACGTTTATTTAACATTAAAAATCACAAATAATAGCATCATCCACGCTACTAACCTGGAGAAAAATCAAGAAAGAAACCGGGTCTTTGGAATCTGGGTCATGGCAGAAGGAGCAAACTTCACGAATAGCAATTTCTGAATCCTGTTCCACTACGGAATCACTTGTTTCAGTTTCAGATCTTAGATCATCATCATCCATGCTGGAACTCAAGGTAGACAAGAATTTTGATTGTTCAGCTTTCATTTTTGCCTGCATCCAAGTTAGAATACCCATAACTAGTTTATCCTGGATCTTATCAATTATTACTGTAGATAATAAGTTAAATAATGAACATTTAAACGATCTAGACTGTCTTATACCAAAAAAATAAAAATATATTACTACATGCAGGCTTCCAGTTAATAAACATCCGGAGACAGAGTTGAAACTTAAAAATCTTACCAGAATAGCAGCCTGCCTCTCTCTAGCTTTAGCCTTGCGTGTGTCATCAGAAGCAGAGCCTGATATGGCTTTGTCAAAGCCAGAGTGACCGACCACCTCCGGGGCAAGACTTTGCAATAGGTTCATACAAACAGAATCAATTTCACTGAACTTCTTCAGCAAGTTTCCAATCCAGGATGAAATATTACAACTGCCAGCCTCTGGAAATTGATGGAGACCATCGCCTTCACGGGTCCTCATTAATGAAACAAGAAGAGACAACAAACTTTCTTTTCCAGTCCCTTGATTTAGACCAATTATTTCTAGACCAGCTAATTCGAGAATCGGAATAGAATCTTCTACGCAACAAGCCTGAATATTAGATCCCCTTTGCTGAGTGCAAATATCCAATGATAACGAGAGTAAGTGCAATGCACTTATGAGAACGCCATCTTGAGCGCGTGATTTAACAGATGTACCACTCTGTAGTGCGTAGTATAAAGTTGAGCAAATGATCTGAAATGTGGCTTTGCAAGTGCCGATTCTAGAAAGTCCCTTTAGCGGCGGATAGATCATTCTCCACCTAGGAAGCTGAGTGGTCACCGCAGACACTCCACAATAGCGTGAAAATCTTTCTTCTGCAGATTGCAACTCTCTCGAATGCCAACGAGGGTGGTAGAGATCCAATTCCTTCCAACAAGATGACCGTAGTGAATACTTTCCCTGCCAAAGAACTAACGTCACGTGAGTTTTACATTGCGTGTCAACTTAAGGGTGAGGCCAGTATATGGATTTGAATCAATGCCTGGTTCATGCCGGATGGATTACAATATACTGAAACGTTGTCTAAGACCTCCTGGAGCTCATCCGACTTGGACAGTTCACGGGGTAAAGATTTGACCAATTGACTATGAGTGAAATCTCCAGTGGCTAACTTGAATATGATCTCTCTTCTCAAACTTTCAGCAGTAGAAAGACCACAAAATCGCCTTTCTTGCAGGATCTGTATCAGAAGAGCAAGCATTTCCTGGACCAAAACTGCTTCATACCTGAAAAGAATTTTATGATCAGAATAAATGTCAAAATCAGGCAAGAAAGACTAATAACAATAAACTTTTTAGATACAAGAGGGTCGTTTTAACTAACCATCTAGCATTGTGTTCAAAAAAAAAAAAAACTGACCATCTAGCAATATATAAATACGAAACAGAGAAGACTTACAGAGTAATACAATTAATTAAAGACGATATACTTCAATAATTAGAGACAATATGCTTCTGTTAAATGGAGAGAATCATACTGTACGAGATAACTTGACAGATTGATGTAGCAGAACTTTTAAACCATGTACTGAGAACGATTAGCAGTAGGAGGACAATAGCTACATACTCATTTGTCATATTGGGGTTTAGTGAAAGATAGCTCTTGAGCCCAAATCGGTCGAGAAGCTTATTAACATAAGAATCTGCGGGAGCCAACGCACCACAACACTGCAGCAGAAATAGATCAAGCTCAAGTCCCTGTTCTGACCTGTAAATGGAAACAACTAAAATGAAAAACATGCGAGTGAATGATGAACTACAGCGCTTCATGATAACAATAGTATTCTTTCACATACCAACGAACTGACCGATACCACTCGCAAGTTACTAACGCAGAATCCGCATTCTTCTTCCACATTCCAGCAATAACTTGGGCACAGAATACCCTAATGCGGAGCACATGCTCCATAACAAGTGCAGAAAATCCATAAGGATGGAAATCTCCTATCACGTAGCTGAAGAAGTCAGCCTGTGGGATCTCATGACTAACATTAACTCCATGGTGCAATGCCGATTCTCCATAACACCTCTCTAATGCTTTTTGTAAGAGCAAAGATAGTAACCGGTGTAACGGCAGATGAACTGATATGGGCTGAGAGCTCACATCGTATTGGATGTCCGGCCAATCACACAGACCAAGTATATGTACTCCGGATGCATTCGGATAGGAAGAGTTGCAAGATACTCTCCTAGAGTAAGCCTTCACATCTGTCTGAACCTCCCCATTCGACCCATCAACATTATCCAAGGTAAGATTTGTTTGTATATCGCCGCATAGAGGTGATAAGCCAGTACTCGGATCTCTGCTAGAACTGGCAAGACTACTGGATACACTTCTTCCAATTTCAACCTTTGAAAAATTTCTCTTTGGCCATGACATCGTGCTGCCAGAGACGTTTCTGCAAAGAAATTTTGATATACCTTCATCATCTTCTAAGCATGTCTCCAGAACTTTCAAACACTCGCGTATCAACCATATGGCAGAAGAAGGAAGCCGCGCACGGAAAGGGTCAATTTTGTTGACTTCAGAGGCTATCGAGCTATCAGAGGAGCTGCTGCTTACCATTGCAGTACATACCGAATCTTCATGAGACAATCTCCCAACTTTTGCATACCTTTTTCCATCTCCATCACACTTGTCAAGTCCTGCCTTGGTGGTTCCCTCATTTTCTATTTCTTCATCATTGGCAGCAGAATATGTACCAGTAACCAACAGAGAGTGAATAACAGCTATTGAATGACCCAAAACAAAGAATAAATGCATATACTCATTTTCGTCTTCAATATGGATTCCAGTCTCTCTTTTTATACGATTCATTCCTTGAGTAAAGGTCATGAGTATCAACCATGATCTTGATAAATCCCGATGTTCATGTGTTGCATACTTCGAAACTACAGCATGGCTCGTAACAAATTTCAAGTCTGCCATGACACGGTCGCTTATCTCAGACATCCGTTCCCACTTCGTAGCCTACAAAAGAAAACCGTCAAATACATCTCGCTGCCAACACAATCAACCGGAAAAAAAAAACTCATCATCATTAAAGTAACATAACACAATAGTGAACTACTATACCAATCAAATGAGAAAGGAAGCTATGTGTTTACCTGTAGCACACCATCCTCTCCAGAACAAGAAACAAAGATATCATTGAGGCATCCCAAAAGCATAGCCAGAAAATTCATTTCCTTCACCAGAAATGGTGTTAGAGTTGGCACCGTGAGGATTTGCACAGAAAATGTAGACAGCAGTGGAAATTTCTTGAATGCATTATCAGAACCCTGCCTAACCGCTTCACTTATCACAACCGGATAGTAACTCGCAAATGCTTTCGCAAATTCCGACTTAAAGACTGGATCTGCTATCAATTTGAGGAACAAGTCATGTAGCTTCCTGGTTACATCTTGGTCCAAGAACCTCTCAGCCTTCACGAGATAATTCAGCAGACCACCTGAAGAGATAATCCTTCTAGCAACGAAACTCAGCAGACTCTCAGTAGACTGACTAAATTCCAGAAGCATTTCAACAACCGCAAATGTCAACTCGTTTGACATCTTCTGGAGTACTACTACAAGAGCATCTTTCTGAACAATACTCTCCGCAGATGAGAGCTTGCCACTCCAACAAGCAAAAAGCGCATCAAGCACAGGCCCAACCGAGTTCGCTAGATTCTCAGGGAGGGGCTGGATCTGTTCAGAACCTTTATGCTTGGAACAGAAACCCTCCCGTTTCCACGCCGTCTCGTCCCCACAATCACAGCAACCACCGCCAGTGTAAATAACCGAATAATCGTGGAGCTTGTGATCCCCATTCTCGAAACAAGGCACGCAGATTGCACAAGTCGGATCGTTCTCGCACGTCCTGCACTTATACGCTATATCATTGTGTCCCCATACGGAGCCGCAAACACCTCGCTGATCAACGTTCAACTCAGCGAGATTACTCAAGGAAACACCAGGATCGTCCTCGAACATCAACCACTGCAGCCAATTCATAGTCTCACTGAACCTCTTCTTCATGGTGGCACTCACCGCAGACTTCCGAGACCGTTCCCTCGTTTCCTTCAATTCGGATCTAACTTCCTCATCGGTAGGTAAGAGAGCAGAGACGATCTCCGAGATTTTGGAAGGGTTAGCTCTAACGAACTCCACTAGGCCTTGTTTGGAGCAGCGTTCTTTAGGTACGCCAACGAAGGCAAGCCTCTACAAGAAACAATCTCACGATTACTATTAAAACAAAGCAACGGCAAACTCTATATGAATCTAAAACGATACCTCGAGGAGGGAATCGTGTGAGCTGGGGAGAAATGAACCGAAGAGAGGCGAGTCGGTCTCCATCTCTCCGATCAACGAGCGGCGGAGATACAGCACCACCACGGACACGACGCTGCAGAGACACCTGCTTAACCCTAGCACGGAGCTGCGGCGACTCTCCAGAGCTTGGTTCCTCCGCCGAGGTAAAAACGTCGGAAGACGATGAGAGACTCGGATAGAAGTAGGGAGTGATCCTCTTCCTCTTCTCGCAAAGTCTGAATCGGTCGAGGTAACTGCAAAATTCAAAACGATTATACAAATCATCAAAATCAAATTCTATTCATAACTAAAGAAGAAGAAGAAGAAATATACCTTCCGATCGAAAGATTATCCGATTTGACGCAAAGCAACAATTCGAGAGAGGGAGAGTTTGTTAGTTGATTAAGCGAGACGTGGCGGTTTGCGAAGCTCGGCGAGTCTCTTTCTTTTACAAATTAGAGATAGGATTAGAAGAAAAAGTCTCGGGAGCTGTTTGGGACTTTGATGATTTTCTCATCTAATGATTGGAATATTAATGTTGCTTCTTTCTTTTTTTGTTTAGTTGTTGAAATTTTCAAAAAAAGGAAAATATATTACTATCAAGTTGAAATTTTCAATTACTATAATTGTTCTCTTTATCAGTTCACTAGCTCCACAGAGTCTTTAAAAATGTTGGAGTATATCTTAAATTGACTTTTTTTTTGGAAAATGGTTATTACATTTACAAGTATTTAGCACTAGTAAAATGGATTTGGCTCAGTGATTATGTACTGAAAAAATAATTTTTAGATGAAATTGTTGCATTAAATTGCCATCTCATTATGTATTACTTCCTCTTTATCGTATTAAGTGTCATTTTAACTTTAAAATTTTGTTTTTAATATAAGTATCGTTTTACATTTTCAAAACAAATATTAAATGTTTTTTCAGTTTTTACTCTTATTTTTAGCTAATTAATTAATAAAATCAAACAAAATCATGTATTAAATAGGGATAAAAGAAAAAAATTAATCTTTTTTTTTTTAATTCGTGTGAAGTAATCTTAAACGGAGAGAAGTAGTAAACTTTCCAATCATAAATACAACATTTTTTTATCATACAACATTTGTTACATAATTCCTAAAGAAATCAATATTTATCATTAACTATATACTATAATAGGATACTGGCCCATGGACCAAAGGAAAGTCTATAAATAGTTAGCGAGTCCACACAAAGCCTAGAGCACATAACGATTTAAGGTTTTTGATATATTGGGCTGAGCCGATTGCTATCTTAGCATACTCTTCTTTATTCACATTATTACTGGAAAAAAACAATGTTCATGTCTTTTAAATAGTGGTATTCCATTTCATATATCTTTTGTTTAATACTGGTTAAAAGTTCTAAAAGTTAACATCCTTTTTTTCTACTGAGCAAGAGATTTCAAAAGCTAGCAATATGCAACCATATACACATGAACAATGTATCAATTTTTTGTTTGTTAAATAATTTATTTTAAACCGAAAGTCATAATAATTTTTCAACTAATAATTATTTATCGTACATATATCCTTTTTAGTGTAAATTTTAAATTATGATATCAAGCTTCTCTTTTTGACATATGCATCGTTTATGCTTCTTATAGATGGTTATTTGCTGACAGAAAAAAAAAGGATGGTTATTTTTGTCTAATCATATAAGGTAAGATTTTTTTGTCTGGCACTTGTGTGTGGAGTGTGGTAGACTCCAAAGAGGGTTATGGAAAAAGTCAATAAGTCAACGATGAACAGAGAAGGATGAGGAAGAAAACAAAGTCCCAACAGAAAGAGAGAGAGAGACATGAAAGAACTAAAAAGAACTCATATTGCACATTTCTATTTCGTTTCAATTAAAATAAATATTTATCACAAAAGACTTTTCCTGTTAGGAGACAAAGAAAAAGTTTGGAATTTCATCATTAGCCAGCCAGCTCTATAGTTTTCTTTCTTCTATGGTGGGAACCTTCGTTTCTCTTTCTCCTTTGGAGTTTTCTTGAGCCTTATTAGTGTTTGCTCCATTTCATACGTCTTCTTCTGGGTTTGTGTTTACACACATAAAACTCTGATCTGTCTTTCTCTTTTTTTTTTGCTCTTAATCCAAGAGTATAGATAGAGCTTGAGTGAGTCATTGGTGTTTAAATGGGAGCTTGTTTCAGCAATCAGATCAGAACAGATATTGCTTCCAGCACATGTGAGCCTTCTTTGCCCAATTTCTTGCCTTTTTAGTATTAAATTTTAATGATTTGTGGTTCTTACACACTTGCTTTGTCCTGAATTAGAAAGGTTTTTATTGTTCAGACAGAGTAGAAGTCCATTTATTTCCATTATTAGTAATTAAGTGTTGGAATCTCTGGAAAGTACACTGTCGGTCGGCTGAGTATAATTAACTGTTAGCTTCAAGCTGTTTCTGTCATTATGTTGATTTAGTTCTTGCCAGATTTGGTGAACCTTAAAAGGCCGCCACAGAATCAGATTCATAAACCATTTCTTGTGTGTGAACTGTTCTGAGAGAAGATTTTTTGTAGGGCTGAGTTCGAAATTCTTGAGTAGGGATGGGAGCAAGGGCTCGTCGACTACTTCCTTCTCTCATATGCCTCGAACTGAAGGAGAGATATTGCAAAATGCTAACCTGAAGAACTTTAGCCTCAGTGAACTCAAGTCAGCAACGAGGAACTTCAGGCCTGATAGTATGGTTGGTGAAGGTGGTTTTGGTCGCGTTTTCAAAGGATGGATCGATGAGACTTCCTTGGCTCCTTCCAAACCGGGGAACGGAATCGTCATTGCGGTGAAAAGACTTAACCAAGAAGGCCTTCAAGGTCATCGAGAATGGCTGGTTAGTTAGTCACATCTCTTTTTTTGGCTAGTCTATTTCAAGAACCGAGTGCTTGAACCTTTTTTTTTTCTTTTCATTATGGAAAAAACAGGCGGAGATCAATTATTTAGGTCAGCTGGATCATCCTAACCTTGTGAAATTGATTGGATACTGCTTGGATGAAGAGCAGAGGCTACTTGTATACGAGTTCATGCCTCGTGGTAGTCTTGAGAATCACTTATTCAGAAGTAAGTTCACATAACTTTAAAGAGAACAAAGCTCATGAGAAATATATATTCACATAATATATTTTTCTGATTTCTCAAAAACAGAAGGAACATTCTTTCAGCCACTTTCGTGGAGCACAAGGGTTCGAATGGCTCTTGGTGCAGCTAGAGGACTCGCTTTTCTTCACAATGCTCAACCGCAAGTTATATACCGAGACTTCAAAGCATCCAACATCTTGCTAGATTCAGTAAGATATACATGATTGATTGATACTTTGTGTAGCTTTGGTTTTATATTATAATGTTTCTGTGTATATATACAGAACTACAACGCAAAGCTTTCAGACTTCGGGTTGGCTAGAGATGGTCCAATGGGTGACATTAGCCATGTAACTACCAGAGTCGTGGGAACTCAAGGATACGCTGCTCCAGAGTATTTAGCTACTGGTATGTTTGTATTTATTTATTTATTTTGACCACACAGGTATGTTTGTATACATGTGCTTTTTCTATTGCTTTTTATGATCAATGCAACAAAAAAAAACTGATGTTCTTGTTAAATTTTGAAAGGTCATTTATCGGCAAAGAGCGATGTGTACAGCTTCGGGGTTGTGTTACTGGAGTTGTTATCAGGAAGACGAGCCATAGACAAGAACCAACCAGTAGGAGAACATAATCTAGTGGAATGGGCAAGACCTTACTTAACAAACAAAAGAAGGCTTCTCCGAGTGATGGATCCTCGTCTCCAAGGTCAATACTCGCTTACCCAGGCTTTAAAAATTGCAGGTCTTGCACTCGACTGCATAACTATAGATTACAAGGTTAGACCGAACATGAATGAAATCGTCAAGACACTTGAAGAACTTCATGTCCCAAAGGAAACACCAAAAGAGCAGCAGAGTCTTCAACCCAGCAGTGACAACAACAACAAATCTCCACAAGCTGTGAATTATCCTAGGCCTTCAATTATGTAACAATCCACAAGATGTGATTTCAACGAGGATTTAGATTACAGATTTACAGATTACAAGATTAGTGCTGACAATATTAATAGTATGTTCATTCAACTATCAACTATTATATATGTATGTTTGGTTAATATACTACTAGTGTTGACAAGAATATTAATATGTTGGTTACTATATTACTTACCTATCAAAGATTATATGCATGTTTGGTTACTATTTTACTCAACTATCAAGATTATATTTATGTTTAGTCAACTAATCCATTATTGAAGATTCATTAACGGCTGTAGTTATAGGCTTTATTAGTTTTTAGCCCTGTTCGGGAACGCGCTAGGCGCTAGTTGGGCCTAGCGAGTAAAGAGAAAATCGGAGATTAATCAGAAATTATGCGGGGCAGAATTTTTAGACTGTTTACTATGTTATAAAACATGTTAATCTTTAATTATGTATAACATTAATACATTTTCATGTTTAAAATTGTATAAAGCACACAAATAGAATATATAAACTTAATATAGTGTAATTTTCATTAAAATTATGAATATAAATGATATTTATAAAATTTTAGATCAAATAAATAAATAAAAATATTATTAAAAAAAAAATAGATTAGGCGGCCGCCTAGGCGGTTAGGCGGCTGCCTAAGCGGCTATGCGGTCATTTAGGCGGTCTAGGCGGAGAAAATCGGATATCCGATTTTTTTAACCGATTTAGCATAAATCGTGACAGAAGAGTGACGCGTAGCGCCCATGCGGCCGATTTTTAGATCAGGGGTTTTTAGTTGGAAAAATAGAGAAGTTGCTTAAACTATATTTTGAACCAAAGATAAACTAAACTAAGGATATAACTTTTCTGGCCGAACATATATGTTATTACATTTTTGTATTCATATATTTGGTTATGAATTATGGCATCTCCTATAATAAATAAATTAAGATATCTTATCTTTTGTTTAAAAAAAGAATTGGGAATCGACCCAACTAACAAGTAAGATGTCACATTTGAAGTCACCGGTGATTTTCTTACGTTCGTCTATTGTTCTTTTGTGCCGAAAAATATTGATGCTTTAAAGATGAGATGATATAGGATTTATGCTTTCCACCATCTTTAATCTTTCTATCTTTCTTGCAGGTGAACCAACCAAATAGACAGATACTTATATTTATATATATGGGTATATCTTTATTTTTATCGCAACTCTATGTTTGTGTATTGCTGCTTAAAGGAAACTGAAACCTTTTAAAGGCAGAAAAATCTTTAAAATGCTACTCTGATTCATATTGATGGCCTCAGTTTAAGATGAAATTGTCCATCTCGACCAGCCACATAAACTAATTACGATTATAATATGAAAAGATACTACCATTATTTACAATTTTACATATGAATGTTTATAAATTGAAATGATGTACATGCACGGTAACTAACAAATACCTCGTCTCGAAAGAAATAAAGAGGAAAAAAAACTAAGGCCGTTGTTATTACATTACTGGCTGATGCTATCTAAATAGTATGCATCTAGATGTATCATGTAACCATATGAAACACTGTCATGGGATAAATAAAACCCCCAACAGTAATGTAAGTATGTAACAAAATATCTATAGATAAAAAACGAATTATACATTGGTTGGTCCATCAACTAAATCATCAGAATAAAAGATAAGATTCTGTAAAATCTGATTCAATATCTTATATTACTTTTATGTTGTTTTTCTCTGATAAATTGTGTTCGCAGATTGCACATGATGATGGTGTTATGCATTTATATCACATCACATGAATTTTATTCTCCTCAGTGCATCACCTCTTACATAAGTACATGCCAATGTACGTATGGTACACCGTATATCCCGGAATTATGGGCCGTATAAATCTTATAGATTCCGTGCTTATAGGTTTGAATGTTCAAAGTATAGTGACCTTACGGGAACGATAAGGGACAGTTTTCCGTATGATTATTGGAGTTCCTTGCTCTTGGATCTTTAATACACATATATTTGTATGTATATATTATATATGTGTATATTCTTAATTATATACGCATATATAATATATACATATAAATATATGTGTATTAAAGACCCAAGAGCAAGGACCTCCAATAATTATGTCCCCAAAGGCGAATAAATTTGATACTCAAAATTTAAAAAGCAAATATGAAGTTTGAATATTTTCTAATCGCTATTTGAAAGTCAAACACAACAAACCAACATAAGCAATACATTCATTACATTAGTATTTTAACAGATTGAAGATAAAGAAATGGTATCAAAATGAATAGCCAATCATTTATTTATATAAATGGAAAATCCAAGTTTCTTAGTATCATATATATACTAAATACAATCAGAGCATAAAGGAGAGCTGCGGGCTACAATTATCTTTATCCCAGCCCTTTCTTTTTGAAGCCGCTTCAGCCAATTCTCTACATAACCGAACAAGACATAACACACCAAAAACAAAAACAAAGTCTTAATGTTTTAAAATAAAACCTATCTTCCAAACCAAGCAGCCCCAATACTTTCCCTGAGAAAATAAGGGAAAAATGGTAGAAACGCAAGTTCCAAATCATAACTAATTTTAAAGACACGTAAATATATATATATGAGAGGGAAAAAAAACTTCAAATATATCTTCGGCAGATTATTGTTTTATCTTCTAGAAATCAGACGCGGAAGTTCTTGCCGGAGAAAGTCTGACCAAATTGCCAATTACTCGGAACGATGTTGTTGGAGGTGGAGCTTCTACCATCGGAGGTTTTGACTCGGAAAGAAAGAGATTGGCCGACCAGAATTGCGTTTGATTGCCAGTTTTGTCCCCAGTTGCGGCTAAGACCTAACCAACCTGTGTTGCTTCCTTTAACACTAACCATCTGGACGTTTCCGGCTCCGGCTACGTTAGTGACTAGCACCAAGTTGAAGTACTTGGATCCATTGATCGTGAATCTCATACCTCCCTTCTTCCTACATGGAACCCTGCAACACCCCAAAAAATATATATGGCAATTAGTTATGTCTGAAAATGTATACTCAATGAAACTCTTTAGCTTAGATTGATGTTTTTTACGTTGATATCATATTTAAAACAAATTAATAAACTAGATAGAATATTATAATAATTTTACGTAACGTCATGAAAGGGAGTGAGTTTATAGTATGTTTTTTGATGACCCGGGTCGATTTTGGGTTATGTCGATGACCCGGCAAATGTATGGGGTAAAGTGAAGAAGTGTCGGAACTTAGCTGACTTCAATGCAAAAGAAAATGTCCCCGAATCTCATGGATTGAGACGTGTAAATTACTGAACCGCCCTCGGGATTTTACCCGGACGCAGTATTTTTTATGATTACGAGAAAATGAGAAATAAAAACAGACTGGACTAGTGAGGTATGAAGAATTTTACCTGCGGTAAGAAACGGGGACGATACCGGCCCTATACTTAGCGATGGTTAAAAACATAGGCATGGCGAGATCAAAGTGCTCACGAGGAGGGTTACACCAACCACCATTGTCGCTAGCTTGAGCAAAGTTAGGTGGACAGAAATTAGTAGCCGTGATAAGGATCGATGGGTTCCCGGGAAGACACCAGCCTGGATCATTGACACACTTGAGCTCAAAGCAAGCACCACAGCTCAAACCGTTGTTGAACAAGGCCGTGCTTAAAGCCGCCGTGTTCACACCGTAACCTTGGCTATATAAATTCCCGTACCCGCACGCACCACCTGTAACAATACAAACCGTTAGTTAAGTGTTTATTCATTGCATAGTGTGTTCAGGAACTTGACTTTAAATAAAGTTTTGTTTAAAGGGTGTGTACCCATAGTTCCTGAAGCATCAGCTTCACCGTAGAAGGTGGCGTGAGCGTTGACCCAGGGACCTCCGGTGTAAACTCCGGGGATCCTGGCGTTTACTGTGGTTGTCGTTAGAGCAGCAACCACCATCACCGCCATTACAGTCATTACTTTCGCCGCCATTTTTTCTTCAGTACGGAATGGTCTTTTCTGGAAGAGAGAGAAAGAGGGGAGTTGTGTGAGGGATGAGGATGGTAGGAAGGCTACTTATGGAGGAAGAGAGCAGGCTTCAAAAGAGCTTACCGCTTTATTCTATTATGATTTTCTTTTTATTGTCTAAGTTAATTTTTTTTATAAATTATCAGTAGTTCCGCAATTTTTTCCTCAGGATCTAATAAATATTTCTATTATATTCCACCGAACTCAAAAGAGTTTAAATTTCCCATCCAAAATAATTATTGACTGTTTTTAGTAAATAATAGTAAATTATTGTTGAACTGTTTTATATAAAATAAATAAATTTGATTTTTTGTTTGTACATGCTCACTTCATCATTAATAAAAATTAGTGAATAATATTTATTTAACAGGTATATACGTTGTGGAGAACATCAATTGATTTTAGAAATTTTATTAGATGTGTTATCTGGAAAAGTCTATAGTCGTAAATTTTAAAATTAAAGAGAATGCAAAAGGTAATTTTTTTTTTGATCAAAGGTAATTTATTATAAAGCTAAAATAATCAATCTTTGGTACTTATTCTTCAAGAAAGTGCAAAGAGAATAACTGAACACTTGTTTCTCACTTTCCGTAAAGCAATAAAAAGGAAAATCTTCTGAGCTTTTTCCTTATCAAGACTTTTGATCTTGTTTTATTTGTTTTTGTTAGGTTAAATAAAAGTATTGGATTTACGTCTATCATTCTATCAACCAAAAGCGAATACCTAAATACTATATATGGAAAACATCTAGAGAATGTCAATTGCTTGAACAATTAATTATTGGGAAATCCTTTTTCTAAAGTTTATAAATCCATTGTAAAAAGCGTGTAAATATGAATATACTAAGGTTAAAATCTTTTTTTTTTATCAGTTGCAAGTCAGCTATGTATTTTTTTTTTATATAAGCCAAAAGGATAGCAAACGCACGTGGTCCGCACATGGGCATCTCATGCATTTTTCTTTGGTCAATTTGCGAGTTGTGCCAATTGGAAATCCCACATGAACTCGGATATCACATCCGATTCAACTCACAGCAATAATTTTCTCGATCAAAATTCATATGAAATTAATGAATAATCGAAAAAGATAAATGGTTGCAGATATTTAATAATGGGAATGAATTCCGTTTCTCCCATCTATTTCATATTTGTGAAAACACAAGTTTTTTTTTTTTGCTAAAGTGAACACAAGTTACAATCAAGTAATCAACTTTAATTATTGATACTCTTATACAATTGCTAATTAAATATCTGTAGATTTTGTTGTTGTTTCTGGACTATAAATGAGACTAGAGTGTCCGTATGAGTACACGAAAAATACGGTATCGCATTTAACAGGACCGTGTGTCGATGCAGTTGGGACTCAACTGATTGCGGGGGCCATAATCACGTTTTACCATACAAATATGTATAAAGAAAAAATGAGCTTAATCGATTGTAACGAGCAATATGTATGGTTTTCCAAATGTAATTTATATCGTAACTAATTCTGATACAAATATGTATAAAGAAAAAAAAATACAGAAGATCACATAAAAATATACTAAAAGTCTAACACGTATATTGTCAATCAAAATTATTTCTAGCAACCCAGGAACTATCTTCATATTGTATATATAAATCATAGTTATAAATTTAAAATATTCGACACTATATCCATGTGCTTCATTTATTGCCAATTTTAAAAATTGATTTCAAGGTACGTAAGCCATTACCCCCTTGCTAAGGCTTCGATAATCATATATTTATTTCTACTACCATAGAGAATCTTTATCCAAGGATATATACTATAAGGGTTCTTAGTGTGTGGATTCCGCGTATGACCCATTTTTCTTTAAGAAACCGGTTACCAAAACTATCAAATAGTAGTCGGTCCTTAAAGGTTTCTTACACTGTCTGCGGGCTCTACTAACACGTGACGGTCCGCGATTGGTTCGTTTTTAATTTTTTTTTTTTTTAAATTCGAAAATGTAAAAAAAAAAAAAAAAAATCAAGAAACCCAAATGGGGTTTCTCGGATAATGATGGTCTTACTTACACCATAAACGTTTTCACACTCTTGTTGGGTTTTTATCGATTCAACAAATTGTATTCTAATTACATTGTGCACTGTTTAGACATATAGTCTTAGATAGTAGGCAAGTAAATTTAATTAAACGAGAAGTCAATAAACGTCAGAGATTTATTTTAAGTTAAGCTTCAAGAAGCACATGTGATTGTTTCCAAGAATGTTCACCTAGAATTAATCATTTATGGCATTATACGACAATTTATAATTTTGTTTTTTTTTTTGTTTGATAAAATGTACTATTAAATTGTTACTACATGTGAGTTATTTTTGTAAGGATTAATAATTTATCAGCTCGTTTACCTAATAGTTTTATGAGAAACTAGTAAAGAGAGACTAATGCATGTGCGTTTAATATTTGCTAGAGTTGTTTTAGAAGAAAACAGTTACATTTTCTTGTTTTAGATCGCACTTCGTCCGTACTACTCGACACCGAGCAATAGTTTAATGCTACCCAATGTATAACCGAAGCCGTCCCCACGTTACATTTTCTTGTTTTATTAATTCCTAGTTGATATAAGTATTTCATTAATCATATAAATATAAAATTTATGCTAGCTTTTGTTTATTTAATCTCATAATAAACATCGTTTGAACATTTTAGTTTTGTTTCAAAATGTTATTTTATATACTTCAACTAAGAAATGATATGTTCTTCCTATCTGTAAGAAACATATGTTTATAAGTTAATATATCATATATGCATAACTATTATTATGTATATATCAAATTATCAGCTAGTCGGTGACCGGTATTAATTGTTATGAAACATAATGTAGGAACATAGTAACATGAAAATATTCATTGAGTGCTACAGCGTACATTTTCAGCATTTGACTTTTTCATTTTCCCCTGCAACTAAACTTACGGTACGTGTTGGACTTTGTATACAACGTACGAATTCTTATTCTCTGTTCTATCATCATTTTAAATATTAGAAAATCCCGATTCGTATAACTAAACCCGCTTTGTGTATACGTTGTAAGGCCTTATGTTGAATCGTATATGTAAAATAATCCATGAGTCGTATCTTATGTTGGAATTTGGAATATATATTTAGATGTGGAGGAAGAGAATCTACGATTCATTTGGTACAATCATTAGCATATAAGATCGAGATTCGAGAAAGTACTCGCATTAGGTCATGGCAAGTTTTGACTTATAAATCGTTTTACAATATATGCGCAGAAGGTAATTGGTCAAATAGTTTTATTTACACTTAGATAGCAATTATGGCTGTCTTTTTCTATATTTTAATATCCACATTTATATGTAATATAATCTTTACTTGAAAACAATATCCAAAATACCATACAAAAGCCAAGTTACAAAAAAATCCGTATAAGCCTAGAGTTAAGGGCTCAACAATGTGAAGTCCATATCATTAGATGATTAGATCCGACATACCTTGAACTCCACGCTACGTTAGTATTAAGTGTATATCTTTATCAAGGCTTTCAAGCTCTGTTTGAGACCTTTAGATCGATCAACCCCAAGATTGAAAAAGTAATATATATATAATATATCAAAACAAGTTTCCTATGCGCTGACTTACAATAAAATCATGATAAATTGCATCAGCCATATATGCGTGTAGCATATCCCCATGCGTTTAATTCTTAAAGCAGATGACATCCCAACTTTTCAGTTGCAACAAAAGATGAAGAATTAACAACGAGAGGTGGCCTAAGAGAAGATATCATCTAGCCTTAAAGTCTTTGGTTGGAGAACTGGTTCACTCTGGTTTTTAGCCGAGATCGAAAGCTTTATTCAGAGCCGGCCCTTGGCCTTCTGGCCGACTTATTTATTAGATCCGACATACCTTGATCTCCATGCTACGTTAGTATCAAGTGTTTACCTTTCTCAAAGCTTTCAAGCTATGTTTGAGATCTTTAGAACGATCAAATCTAATATTGAAAAAGTAAATATATATCAAAGGAAGTTTCCTGCGATGATCCTTTATATCACCGATGAAAACATCAGCTTCTCCTCCTAATGTCTCTTTTCCTTCAGGAGTTCTGGCTAACCCCTTTGTCACAAACTCGTCCGACTTCTAAACAAGATCATCATCTTCGTGAAAACAAAGAGCTGTTCTGAAAATAACGAATGCAATTTTAGGATATAGTTCGACAGACCATCATATATATATATATATAATAAACTCCACATGCATTCAGATTTTGGACGTTTTGATCCCAACGAACTGCAAAGGAAACAGCGAGTACCTGTTCTCACCAGCGGCAGTAACCAGAACGGTGGGGAGACTCGCCATTGAATGAACTTCAAAGCTCTATAATTTTTGAATTTAGCAAAAAAAAAAGCTCTATAATTTTTGCCATTTTAAAAGAGTACAGTACAAGTAAGCGATGGGTGTGAACATTAATGACCGTCCGATGTAAACGCAGTTTGTTAATGAGTGTGACACGTGTCTTTTTCATAACGGTATAGATTGCTGTGACTCTAGTTAATAATTCCTTGAGCAATATAAAGTAGAGCCTCTATAAATTAATAATGTTAAAACTTTAAAATTTTATTAATTTATAAAGATATTAATTTACAAAAAATTTCTTATTTAGTTCTTTTTATTTTAAGATATATTTATTCTAAGATGATAAAATATTTGATTTTAGTGTATAGACATTAATTGTTATTTTTTTAAATTTGAAATTTATATTAATTTTATTATTATATTATTTGGTGTATATAATATATATTACATAAAATTTAAATTTGGTTTTAAATATAATACTACTAATTTTCATCAGAAATATATGAAGTGTTGAGAAATATAAAAATAATTCAATTGTAGATATAAAACAAACAATATAATAATAGATTCTTATTTATATAAAATCTGTATACATATAAATTATTAATTTATAATTTTAGTGGGACTAGAATTTTCTAAAAGATATTATTTTATAATTTTAATGGTACCGATAAAATTTATTAATTTATCGAGTATTAATTTATTTTTACTCTATACGAAGCCCGATTCCCATGTCTGGCCAGCGACGTCATTAATGACCGTCTGATGTAATGTCAGTTTGTTGCTGAGAATGATGAAGGTTTTGGGCCCAATTATAATGTTATGTATTCAATTATGGACCAGAGACGTTCATGTATGGTAATCGAGCATATCGAAGATGCTCCTATTATACTTCCTCCGTTCCGTTTTTAGAAAATAGTTTTGTTTTAATTTATACGATGTTTTGAAATTTTTTATGCATATTTATTAAAACAATTGATTAAAATATTAAAAGTTAATGTATAGTTTTTGTCTTATTTGTTCAGAATAACAATGATTGACTACTTTTAGTTATTTTTGTCGTTGTAATCAAGTGATTTTGTTAAAAGTAATTTTTTTCTTAATTTATGTGTTTATGCTAAAACATCTTACAAAAAGAAATAGAGGGAGTATTTAAAAACTACTATTCACTAGCAAAAATGATATGGTAAGATACTAAGATTTTACTGATTTATGATTTTCAAAAATTTCTTACATTTAGGTTGAAAATTCTTGGACTAGAATTTTGAATTAGTTTTAAATTACACCCGATCCAGCTGTTTTAAAATTATTCAGTTCTCTTGTAACTAAAGGGAAATTATTTCGTGATTTTTATTTGAACTTATAAACACAACTCGGGAAACGAAAATGACATAGGTCATTTGAAAAAAAAAAATTGAAAATGACAGTGGAGGAAAATTAGGTACATGCAACGATAAAACAATTCTAAGCTCTAACAGACGTCTCAACGGCGACCTTGCCGGAATATCCAACATCCGATGATTTTCTGTCGGACTCCCATAACTCTGGTAATGCCTCCTTCATGTTGTGAATGTTTTCCAAGGCGTAATCAGCTCCTTTGACTTTGTTTGGTGAACCAACCTGAAAACAACAAACTCAAGAGTCAACTTCGAACTCGGTTTAATTAATTTAGATTCCGGTTAGGTCTGTCTAACTAAAGTAATCGTACCAGAACCGTGTGAAGACCAACGCGTTTTCCAGCTTGTACATTTCGAACACTGTCCTCAAAGAACAGCTGCCAAGAGAAATAAATAAAAATTAGTTGTGTTATCCTCGTTTTAAGAAAAAAATCGAAATAAAAATTAATTGTGTTAACCCGGTAAGCTATACCGTTCGGTTAGGATCAATATTGGCGATCTCGAGGGCTTTCTCAATAGCGGACTCACAAGGTTTACACACAATAGGCGTTTTAGGGAGTGAACCGACCGGCTCAGACAGGTCGAAATGTCCAACGATATCAAATATCTCAGAAGCAGCGTTTGTGTGCGTCGGGTTAAGCGTTTCGAAACATATGATCCCTTCGAAACAATCCTCTAATCCCAACTTCTTCAACGCCTTGGCCGCGTGAACTCTATCCGCGTTGGTAAATATCTAATAACGGGAGGAAAATATTGCTTAGTTATTTATCAAAACTATAATATAGTGTATGGTATATAAAAAATATGATTGTGGTACATACGACTTTGCGGAGAGGAAGGCTAAGCAAGATACTTCGGAGAACAGGGTCAGGTTTTATGTTGTCGTACGGTAAACGACCGTGGACGAAAGAGTGATATTCGTCGTAGTCAAAGTCATATCCTATCGCCTATAAAACGAGAAGATGTATCGGGTTAAGCAGGCTGATACCAATAAAAAAAAAAAAATGAAAGTATACGAAAATGGGATTTAAGAATGGTATTGGATGTTGATCACGTACTCTAAGACCCGCCATTGTTGTTCCATAGTTCTTGTAGAGAAGATTAGACAATTCAACGATTTTGTCCTTCGGTATACCTAGTTTCTCGACCATATAATCTATCATATACCATAAAAAACAAAAAAAAATGTCAGAAATGGTTTATTAATCGAATAGGTGATAGCAAAGCAAGAATGTTACCTTTGATGTTCTTCCCACATTCTCTGGCGAGTCCGGTGCTAAGAGGATAAAGAGTGTCGTCCAAATCTAAAGATGATTTTTGATAAGCTGGTCAGGTTACTTTTCGTGTAATTTAATTAAGTTCATTGGTATATTATGGCTAAGGACGTACCGAACAAGAGACAGTCGTACTTCTGCGTCGCTGAAAGCCCGTACCGGTTTTCGAACTCCATTTCTCTGAAACAATTGATTGGATCACAGAAGAAAAGTTTTAAATATTTGTTACTTTAAATAGGGGCTTTAATTCTGTATCACAGAGATTTTTCATGGATAATAATGATCCCAATGGATCTTTTCAGATTAGATTTGTACTTATGAAAGAGAAAAACAGGAAAACAAATAACATAAATAGTTTTGTGAAATGAATGGACATAGTTGCTTGTGTCCCAAGAAAATCGTGATAAGATGTTTTAAAACGTGAACTGAGAAATTCAGCGAATTACAACCACTGATTGATTACTTTCCCAAATTATTATCAGCATACTAGATACAAACGATAATATATGTGTTTGTGCACGTATCATGTATACATATAAGACTAACACGTGTGTGGTTAACACAATGTAAATAGTTTTTAACACTATCTAATTGTCTATGTATTAACTAGTTTTTCGGAAATGGAGGAAAAAACGATTAAACGGCAAGGAGTTTGAATTTTGAAAGCAAAACACAGAACCAACGTAATGTTCCTAAACGGAAAAAGGAAACAGGAAGGTGTTGAAGGAGGACAACTTAGCAGCTCTACCTTAGCTTTAATTTGAACTGAAACTGGCAGAGTCGAGGGAGGGAGGGAGAGAGAGAGCGGTGTAGGGGAAGGATGGAGAGAGTCAGAGAAATGGTTTAAATAGGAAACTCTATCCGGCTCTTTCCGATCATTAAAAGCTATTTGCAAAATTTTAAGCATTTTCTCAAATTTTAACTATATATTATTATACTTAGCTAATTATAGTGTCCTCTCCTAGCTACTTTTAACTAAAACCGTGTGTGCGTTTCTAAGTTCTAACGTACAAGTCAAATTAAGAGGATGACCACGCCATTCTCTTTCTTATTTGGTGCTAATATATGAAACGTTGCAATAATTGTATGTAATAATGTATCATATGAATGTTCTTTTTTGTATCATATGAATGTTTTACAGAAAGAAAGACATCTATATAACATATATATGAGAATTTTTTATAAAACTTGTGGTTATATATCATAATAGTCATATTCTTTTGGATATTTGGAGTCCGATCGTATAATATTAATTTATTATCGGTAGCCAACTATAAAAGGCTAAAAGCTGTAAGCCACCAAGTTGTTCCACCATCATGCATCTAAGATAAACTTTCAAATAGTTGAACTATGAAGTTATAAATGTACGAGCTTGATAAATTTAAAATATACTGTATATATGCAACTATTATTTGTTTGGGTTGTAATTCTGCAATTTACTATAAAATAAAAATAATCAATAATATTTTGTATAAAATACGAAAATATTGTTGAAAGCTATGGTTATTTAAATGTTTTGTTTCTTTTGGCATCAATCAATAATGGTGTGTTGAGTTATATATAAACAAGAAGATAGGATCAAAAGCGATCCTATCTCTCTGGTTCCAATTATTGAGGAACTAAAACTCATTTAAACATTTGTAGGACTTGTTGGTGCGTCTAGAACGCTAGTTCCTAGATTAAAGGACATCGTCAAATCTAGAACTTAAGCACATGTGTCCTCTGAGACTCAAAATTTGGAATTTATGGACTCGCTAAATTATTATTTTGGATCTTAGCAGCTGTGACAAAATAAACAGAAAGTCATATTGACAGTTTCATCTGGAGATGTATACATTATTAGATACTCTTCTTGGCTCTATATTTCATATTATATCGTAATATCGTCCATCAATTATTTAGTTAGCCATTCCAAAAATATTAAATCGAAAGCAATTATTAGTATTTTATTTTTTGAGAAAAGGCTTTCACAAAGCAATTAGTTGTGAATAAGTTCCGTCAGCAAAAAATGATTAATATGACTGGTACGTAGCTACAAACACAAATTAGATGGTCATTAATTTACAAGAGATTACTAGTTTCCGAAATATGTGGAAAGTTATACATTCTTATGGAGTATCATTTAAATACAATACAATAGTTAATCTTGATTGGAATCGCAAAACAAAACAAAAAACTTTCTGAATTTGGCCATTACAAACCTATTGAGAAAAAACATTCGACTATTTTATTCATATATATGCCTAATAAATTAATTTTGTATTTAGTCTGAAACCTTCTTTTTTTTTCTCAATGATGATTTCTAAAATTGGGCTAGAGATTAAGAGACATGAGGAAATGGATGTTGCATGCATGCAATGAATTTTAGCTTGGAGGTTCCAGCCGTCTCTCTTAAGCTTTTAGCTAGACTTCCATTTGTGAACACGATCTCCTTGAAGATGGCCACGCGAAACACGAGCATGATCAAAATTTCCATATTATTTTTAGTGTATATTTTTAATATTTACCTTGATCAGCTATCAATCAAGGAATCACCACTGGTTATATGAATTAGAAATGTGAAATATATAGTTGACAAATGAATGTGACCATATGATGTTCATATAAACTTAAAATAATTAATGACATGTGCATTGAATTTTTTTTAAAAAAATTTAAAGTAGGACATTAATTATTG
This sequence comes from Brassica oleracea var. oleracea, assembly GCF_000695525.1. NCBI lineage: Eukaryota > Viridiplantae > Streptophyta > Magnoliopsida > Brassicales > Brassicaceae > Brassica > Brassica oleracea. Next base: position 384,508 of record NC_027749.1, on the reverse strand, counting down.
TTTTCTATGTTTTTTTTTATATATACTCATGCACTCCCCCACGTAATTCTCTACGCATGCACTCCCCCATATCAAACGCTGTTTATTTCTTTATGCCGCCTATACCGGTAAACATTATGCCATTTATGTGGGAGTTTGTACTTAAACCTTGGGAGTACAATAATCTATACTATTACTAACTACTCCCTCATTTTCAAAATAATTAATACTCCCTCTGTTCCGTAAGATTTTCTAGAGTATGCACGCTTATTAAGAATTTAATAAATGTTTATAATTTAATTTTTTTTTTATTATACATTTTCCAATAACTTTCCACCAATGAAATTTAATCAATTCAAACATTTTCAATTAATGTTCCTCAAAAGTATAAAAAATACCTTAACAATATAGAAAATCTATCTTTGTGGAACAAGAAAAAAATCTAAAACATCTTACTTTCGGGAACGGAGGTAGTACTTTTTAGAATTTTTACAAACACATAAAATTTTGACAATAAATGCATTGTTTTCCGTGTTTAGCTATTTTCTATAATTTTTAACCAATCAAAATTTAGTAAACACAATTAATATTTTAAAATTTAAAAATTTAAAATTATTACATACATTGAAAAATTAAAATATGAATCTTTTAGAAACAATTTTTTTTTCTAAAACATGGTTCTTTCTGAAACAGATGGAGTAGTGAAAATCACAAACCATAAATAACAAATATCTGATACCTTGTGGTCTAGTAGTAAATGAACGACTTGAAAAAACAACATTTTTCAGCTTCGATCTATCTACAGCACCAAATTAAGTCACAATCTGAGTCTTTTTATAATTTGGGTATTCCACATTAAAAATAAAATAAAATAAAAACTCAACAACAAACAAAAAAACATCTTATTTTACACTGTGTTCGAAAATGCGGGCGTGTTGACGATTACTCGGACGCGTATACGGGAAGCGGAGCATGGCCGTGGCGAAAAGGGTCTGATCGGGTGCTCTGTGCGGTAAGACGAATTGTTTCCGTGTATCCAGTGTATTTGTGAAACGCGGGGGCCTAGATCCAAAACGTTTTACGCAATTAAGCCCAAGATCCTTTGGTATGAATCCTAATCCAAAGCATTTGTCACGAAATCAAGAGAAAAAATGAGAGGTGGAGACAAAATCCAAAGGGGATTGAGATCTCGTTCCAAACAAAATAAAGTTGAATCTTGTTCCTGCATCGTCTATCTTCTTCTATTTCACGAAACTGAGGAAGAAGAAGACTTATTTACAACTACCATTCACTAAAAACAAAAAAAATATTAAAAAAAATAAAATTAACGTAACAATGTTCAAACTCTAAGATAAATTGAATAAAACTACATTAGTGTCCACTACACCACGTTTACAACTCAGTTATCTTACAGAAATTTAATATATAAATACGCCACATTGTTTATATAGTTACCTACTTACATATACTTTTATATATATATTGAAATGTACATGTAAAAAACTTAAAAACTAGGCCCCGCGTACTCTCTATTTAATTTCCGATTTTTCGGTAACTCGTTAGGCTTGGACCAGCTGTCCGACTCACGCCTAGCATAGTTTCGAACACCAACACAATACTTCTGCCAATACCAAACATAGAATAATTAGAATTCTAAATAATTCAGTTTTGTTTGTAAACATTCAGAGTAACATTAGAAAAAAATACTAACTAATATAGTAGAAAATTATCAGTTTTGTTCGGTTGAGTTTGAGAAATTTTAGACGGATTCTATATATGAATTGTGTTTGTTTGACAAAATCAACAAAAATAACAACAAAACAAAGATAAATATATTTCAGAAAACTTCTATTTATTAAATGTTTCTTTTTCACTATATCTTTTGTTTTTTTTTGGGTCAAATATCTTATCTTTTGGTTTTATGATCTAATTTGATCGGTATTGTACAATTCGGGTGGTTGATTCGACTACTTTTAAATCGATACCGTGCAAGTGACCATGTGTTCATGCGTACATCTCGTTATGTATCACGTGCCTTCATCTTACACAGTAGCAAGCTTGCACGATTGTACTCAAAGCAAATCGAACGAGATTAATTCATCTGCGGTTGTGATTAATAGCTAAATAAAACCAGACAATCATTTCTTAGAATACATACACACTGATCTCCGTATCTGTATCCCATGTTATTAAATTCCTAAACAATAACATATTGTTTCGGGAATTATTTAGTGGTGTGAACCCAAAGATTCATATGCATCATTTCATCGTAAGGCGGCCCCATGTACTAACAACTAACTTTTAAGAATATTTACAATGCCCTCGTGCATAAAGTATTTTTTATTTAACTATATATCATAAAATGCATTTAGCTTTCAATAGTCCATCCCAAAAAACAACCATACATCAATCGTGTCGACATTGAAACAAAGTAGTGATTGGTAATTTGGTATATTAAAAGTGGTATTTAGAATGTACCGCCAGATATATGGACTGAAACAATCGTGTGTTGATCTAAAAAACAATTGTGTATTGATGCCTTTGCTAAACATTCTCTCTCCCTCCTATATATTATTTTTTACTTTCTACATTTTGGTCATTTTGGTCAAATATGTTCCTTTTTATTTACCAAAAAGAATATATGTTCCTTTTTATTTAACATCAACTTTTCATTCACATAAGAAATTACAAGATTTTTTATTAGAAAAGAGCACTTAGATAAGGAAACGATCTAGTATAATCCAAAAACACGTCTGCAGATCGTACATTATCCAATCCATTTTTATTATATTCTTATGATCACTACAAAAACGAATTCATTTTACAACGCTTAATCCGTTTCTTGAACCACCTAGTTCGAAGTTGCTCACAAAAAAAAAAAAAAAACACCTAGTTCGACACAAATACAAGGTTATAAAAATAATCTTAAACTGTCGAAATATCCTAAACTGAGAAATCCAAACACCTTAGGTAAGTGGCATAGTAAAATTTGGTTGCCAAACAAAAAATAGATTGATTTATATAAGTATTTTGGAGTTCGCTTATTTCATTATAATTTGTTTCCTATAACTATGACCTATTATTCGTGTTTCCAGCTATGGATTTTTTTTAAGAAAATGTTGGTTTTAACTAATATTTATGAAATTAAATATTTAAATATCTGGAGTGTTTGGTAACCAAACAAGCTAAGACGTGAATATAAGATACTTCTGGAGAGCGAATCTGTCTCGATATAATTATGTCATAAAAATATTTTTGTTAATCAGAAAAGAAAGAAAATATAGTACAATGTGGCCGTATGATTGGTACTTTTGAAAAAGACTAGAGTCGAAATGCACAACTGTACAAGGAAACAACAGCTGTTTGCAATTCACCTTTTGAAAATTAAAATATTTTCTGATGTATAAAACTGGCAAATAATTGGACTCGTGGACGGTGGATCGTCAAGAAATAGAAACGAAAACATTAAACGCAAAGGTCCTACTTAAATTTTGTTATACATTTAAAGTTGTTACACATAGGCCTGACAAGGATCGGATATCCAGACAATTTTAAGATATCCGGATCCGGATCCTTATCCGGCGGATCCATAATTTTATTATCCTTATCCGGATCCGGGGTTTTCGGATATCTGGGTGTCGGATATCCTTGTAAAAATTGTAATATCCGGCGGATATCCGGATCCGAATTTGGATCCTAATATAAATAAAAAATAATATTAATATATATAAAATATTAACAATAATTTAAAAATAAAAATATATATAATGTTTTTAATTATTTCTATGTATAATATTACAAAATTTACATAGAATTTATATATACTATAATAAAAATGAAAATATATTAAATAAAATTAATTTATATATATAAGTATTACTATTTTTGAAATATTTATTAATAAAACTTACGGATCCGGATATCCGGACTAAAAAATTAAGATATCTGGATCCGGATCCAGCTTTGACGGATCCAACATTTTATTATCCGGATCCGGATTCGGCCCCTCCGGATATCCGGATTTTCAGATCGGATCCGGATCGAATCTCGGATCGAATCCGGATCTCGGATAAAAGTCCCAGGCCTAGTTACACATTTGTATGAAATTCTCCTTATTAAATACTTTACTAATCTCTGGAATTACGTGATAAAATGACACCTTGTTTCTTTGATTCAAAATCTGACATTTTTGGGGTCAAAACTTATTACCAAAAAAAAAAAAAAACTTATTCTAACTCGTTTTTTTCCTTTTCTGTTGTATTTGTATACATATCAGCTAGTTGGCATTGATATTGACATATTTGCTCATTTAACTTTGATCTAATTTATTTCTTTTATATGTTTTCGATTAATTTTAATAAACTGACAGCTATAGTTGATAATAGTTTGTTTTCATTGATTTAACAATTTCATTAGGTAATTATAAATATCAATATTATACTGGCTGGCGCTTATCACATTCACTTAATATATTTGATATAGGATGGGATCATTTTGTGTTTCTGCTAGTTATAGTACTTTCTATCAAACATGTTAACACGGAATATGTTAGAAACCTTAAAATACACAAACATGTATGTAAATACAATGTAAATATCCTAATAATAATATAAAACAGATAAAACAATGTATCCGAGGTCATTAATGATCCAAAATGCTTCCAACAGAAGAGGTCAGATATATTTGGAATGTATATTTTTAAACAAGTGCATCTCCAGCCCATAACACTTTTGTGTAAAAACTACATTATTTTTATGTAATTTTAACACCAAAATTTTTTTCTTCTCCAACCATAACACCAAAATTTACCCCAAAACAATATTTTTATTTTATATTATTAAATTAAAAATTTACTACTACTTAATATATATATATATATAATAAAAATTTGTTATGTAATTATACTGAACAAAAATATATCACAAATAATTGTTATTTAAAAAAGATATTTACAATTTTAACATACAACAATATTAAAATAATAAATTAAAATAGTTTATTTCAATATATGTAATATATTTATTTTATATATTTATTTTACTATTTTATATATATTTATTTTGTCATTAATAATTATTAAACTAATATTTATTAATAATAATAAGTAAATAGTGTTTAATATTATTAAAAATAGTGCGTGAACGGTGTTTGGCGTTGTGAACAGTAATAAATCAAATATGGTGTGATTTTAGTGATTTTTTACATTTAAGATAAAAGTCAAATGTAAAAAATAAGTAGTATACATATAAAAATCGCGTTATTTATTTTAAAATGAACTGTACTTCTGACTCGTAAAAAAGGTTAATTCATTGATGAAACCGTGAAAGAGACAAAAACTATAGGTACTAAAATGATATTCTAAAAGACATCAAAACTGAGATGACCCCATCATTACTCTTGCATGCAAACCCCTAATACATTTTCCTTCTTGTTTTGTCATTTTTATTTTTAATATTATTCCTTTGTAATGTTTCATCACTAATTAAATGTTTTGTTTACAATTCTACAAGAAAAATAATTGTAGGATGCTTGTTAACTTTACTAAAGCAGAGTGATTATTTTTAATTGAATCTCTCTCTTTGAAAACATATATAATTGCACCTCTTTTATTGCTTTTTCTTTCCTTGCATATGATAATTCAATCTCTAAACGTATAATAAATCGCATGATTTTGGAGTCTATGAACGTAGGAGTAGGACTACGTTTTGTTTGATAATGAACTTGTAGATATATTAAAGCCGACCTGCAAGCAATATTGGATAGTTAATTATTTATTTAAATGTAAACCAATGCAATTATATTTCTGGTATTCCTAACCATCAGCGAGAGTATGATGGGCACTGCATCCATGTTCACATACGTATACGTTGACATTTATGCAAAACCACAAATTTCAGTTAATTTTTCCCTGGCAACAAAGACCTGCAAACAACTCTTGTATTCCACATAAAATCTGTTGTTTTTTGTATTAAATAAACTAATATTCATCTAAGAAATATGTTGTACGTATACGAGGACCAAGTAAAATCGATGTTGAAACTAGAGGACCGAGTCAAATGCAAAGGAGTAGGAAGAAAAATAGATGACCGCAACAAAAACACGAAGCTGAGAAAATGTCAACCCCACTTGGAGCTTGATTTACTCATCGCCGGAGCTACCATATTAACTCACTCGAGTGGACCGTTTGTTAAGATTTGTTGGTTCTTTTCTCATACTCGTTCGGTTTCTTCTTGGATTTGAAGATTTATTTTGGTGGGTTTTTTCTTATACTCGTTAGGTACTTCAATGGGCCATTCATTTTTTTAAGGTAGGACAAAAGTATTCGGGCTTTTAGCTTCAAAAAGACAGGACACTTTTTCTAAATTTTCTCGCAAAGGGACTTTGCTAAGCAAGTTGGCCCAGCCACAAATAGAAAAAAATTACGAATTAAACCGCGTTATCATAAATTTGGTGCTATCAACTTAGTATATGTTCACGTCAGCATATCCAGTTCATAATCAGCTGTTATAAACAATCTCAGCTTTCCGTTTGATACGAAAGAGACGAAAACAGAATATTCCCGTTTTCCTTTTTTTTCCCTCCTAATTTGAAAGTTACCAAATATTTCGATTTCTTTAAAAAGGAAACTAATCAGAAATAAATTTCAAAGTTATCTATTCACACAATATATATATGAAAATAAGGATGTAACCGCTTCTTCTCGTATTATCGAGTTTGAAAGGGAGAGGATGGATTCAAAGAGAGATGATCTACACGAGAAGATGGAGGAGGATGAGTGTACGACGCCGAGAAGCGGGGAGCATAGGATTCCGGTGTCGTCTGTTTGTCCTCCGCCGCCGAGGAAGAAACCAAAGGTGGTGAGGAATCGAGATCCGCCGAGGAACGGTTATTTTCAGCCGCCGGATCTGGAGGATCTGTTCTGTGCACAGCTTCGAAGAGAAGCCTGCGCTTCGATTTGATTTTTAATTTTCTTTCTTCTGTAGATGCATCTTTTCTTATTCAGTTGTAGGATTGTTTGAATTTGATCTGTTTTTCTCATAAATTCGATCTGCTCGAAACTCTGATTTATCTATTCAGTTGTTTTGAATTGAAGTGTTTCTTCAGTTATATTTGATTTTAGGGGGAAAGATAAGCTATAACTGGTAAATAAAAAAAAGGAATGCATGGAACAGAGAAGAATGAAATAAGATGAATGAAATGCACTAGAAAAATGGAATTGATTCATTCCATTTATTCCTTATCAAAATTGTTTTGGAATGTTTTGATTTATACTTTCTTTGGTTAGATTTTTTTTAGAATTGATGGAATGAACATACCATTCCATTCATGTTAAATGGCATTTTTTTTAGTGAAAGCATTCTATTCCAAAAATAGTCAATCTAGTTACAGCCATAGCGAGAGAAGAAGACAGCATCAAACCTTACCACCTACAAATTTGCACATGTGCTTAGGTTTATTAGTTATGTTCTGGCTTTGTATTTCTTCTAACCAGAAACAAGGTGAAATATTCACATATGCATTAGCTTTCTTGTTTACATCAAAATCATAAGTTTTGAAAAGTACGCCTCAACCAGAAACTATTTCTAGCTATTGTGTCAGAAGTGTCTGGGACGATATTAATATTACATGATTTGGTTTCGGGTCAGGAGGGATTACATGCTTTAGCCTCGAACTTCCTGGTATTCAAAAAAAAAAGTACTCCTCAAACTATTGATCAGTGGTTGGTGTCTTTCTAGCTTCTTCCGAATCTTCAATGTTAATTGTGACAATGGCAGCATTGCTCTAGGGTTGAATAACAAGAGTCTTTAGACATGTACAACTTACCTCCTGTAACAGATGCAGATGAATGGTGGTTTTGTGTCTTCCATGGCATAAGAACATTCTTCAGATTCTATATCTGAGGATGGACATGAAGAATCAGGAAGAAAAGCTTGATGTTGCTCCAGACAAAAGTAGTTCGGTAAGGGTTACAAGTCTGTTTCTCTAGCTGACAGATTCCCTTTTCTGCACGATTCCTCAGAAACTACCATCATATCGTCGATATCACTGAGAGAAAATTAATATATATCGAATATCAAATGTCATAAATTTCAACTACATAAAGTAATCATAAACCGCATGCTGTTCCCACGTGAGAGTGAGACTTGCATAGGGCCCTGACATCTAAAGAACACGTTTCAGCTTCTGACAATAACTAAAATCACTGAACAGAAATTAAAACTTGTACTATACAAGCCTACAACATTAATGATCTGACCAACATAGTTTTAGATATTTGAATAGATAAATATTACATAGTGTGATAGTACTCTCTACAAGGAAACTAAAAGGAAAGAAGAAAAAAGTTTGTTGGACTATAGCACTCTGGAATCTTCTTTACACAAATACAATTGTTATTTGTTATGATAACATGAATTCGTTGGATCACTCTATGTAATTGGATCGTTTGTTCAATATTATGTTCACGTTCAGCAACAGTAGTGCATGGTAAATGATTAAGCCGTTGAAAGAAGGAATACAATTTAAAAAAAAAAAGCCCTAATAGGGAAGAAAATGAATTCCGCAACGAACGTAGCGTGTTAAACAATCAAACAAAGGAGACAACTCCTAACAACTCTGAAGTTATTACTCGTACGCATGTGTTGGTAAACGAAGCCTACTCACTCACTCTTGTCACGTGCATCCTGCGCACCCTCTACTAGATAACCATTCTACGTACCGCAAAAAAAAAAAAAAAGAACTATAATTACACAGGTATTGACGATTTACCGGGTTGGTTATCTACGGTTTACGACTCGATTCCTAGTCTCTGTCCAGATACATCACATTGTACCGGAGCCAAACCGATTCTTGATCTCTGCAAATCAAATTCGATCCACATGTTCTGCTGATGATGGTGTCCAATCACGTACGCCTCGATTCCCATAAGATCGGAGTTTCCAAACGTGAAACAATAAACCGAATCGTTCACAACCGTCAGATGCGGGACTCGGTATAGTAGAGGCTCACCCGAAACAGCTATCTCAGCTCCTTCGAAAACCAAGGAAACCGATGGTAACCGGTGGAGGATCCCGGTCCGAATCCGAACCGGCGAAATTAAGTAACACAAATCCATGGTTCCTTGGAAAACGAAATCCGGTTCATCGTAAACCGTCAAGGTCCCGTTTGTCTGGTTTAAAAACTCTGTTCGAAGCGCAGTGTAAACCGGTCCGAGCAGGAAAGTAAACTGAGTACCGGAATCAACCATGGTCTGACCAGCGCCGGTATGATCCGGTACGAGAACCGATTTAGGGATGGGCAAAAGCTTGCCGTTAACTTTAATCCCCGTGAGCTGGACGGTGTAAGCGACGCGGTCGAAGTAAGGCAGCGGCGTCGAGATGCGGATCAACGGCGTGTAGTTTAACGGCGTTAGCCACGTGAAGTTGGAGTCGCCGAGGAGAAGAAAGCCCGGGAAGTCGTCGGTGCCGGAGATGCAGTAGGAGAACTTGGGGAAACCCATCTGAGAGATGAAAGAGAGGGAGCCACGGTTCATGCCGAGCAACCCGGTTGTCTTGCTGTCTTCTTCCGGGTCGGATCCGGATACGGATCCCATACACCCGAAAATGAGACTGGAGTTGTTGGTGGAGTTTCCGATGTGGAAAACCTCGGCGGCGAGGTTGCCTTCGGAGGAGGAGGCGTCGGCGTAGGAGAGAGTTGCGTGGCAGAGTTTGTCGGAGTCGCAGGAAGCGGGTATGAGGAAGTCTCGGGTCCGGGTCCGGCACGTGGGCGAGGAGCAGGGGATTGGTGAGTAGGAGGAGGAGAGAGTCGGGTCGAAGTTGTTGGCCGGGTTTGGGTTTGAGGTACGGTTGCAGCGAAGCCAGGAGAGCTCGCTGCCAGTGTCGATGACCATGGAGATGTTTTGAGGAGGAGTACCGACGGTGAGTGTGACGGTGAGAGTGACGTTGTGGTGGAAATGGAGTTTGTCGGTGGGTCGATGACCCGAATTATCCATTGGGGTTATTCGGGTCTTTAGAGGCAAAACAAGAGTTTGGGAAGAATAAGAAGAAGAGGAACATTGATTAGTTCTGATGAAAAGAATGAGAAGAAGAAGAGAAAACAGAGGATGGTGCATGATGAGAAATTTATGAGGAAGTGAGTTTGTGCAAGTGAAGTTTGTGAGTTTGGTGCAAGTGAACTGAAACAGCAATGAGATCTTTGTTCTTTCTTTTGAACTGGAAAAATATCTCATTTGTTTTCTATTTTCTCGAATGTCTGACAATAATATATAAGACTTTTCATTAATTAGCATAGAAAATGTAAGGCTCAAGTGTTTTTATCTATCACTGTCATGATTTTGTTTTATTAAAAATTTGTTTTCACTTACGAATTGTTATTTTAATTGGTATATAATAATTTTTAGAAAGAAACAAATGTATTTTTTTTGTTATGAATAGCCACACAAAACTATTTTTATCATATTAAATAGTTGGTGATTTTTTATACTGAAATGATTAATCTGTAAGAGTGAGACACTAATAACATATGACATGCACTAATGAACATATTGGACCTTTAGAATAGTTAATTTTAGTCAGATGATTTTTAATGTATGCAGCCACCATTGCAAACGGCTCTAAATTCAAGGCAAATAATTAGGGGAATGATTTTAATATTCTTAAACTTCTTCATTAGGTTGGAGTTTGTTTAAAACCTTGAATTTTAGCTGACACTATATTTTTTTTAAACACTAAAGCATGTGTCTTTACCTTGGTTTCGTCACTGTATTTGCCATGGAAGTTTGGACGGTGCGCATTTTAAAATAGAGATTCAGACTTTTATTTACTCCAACAGTCTAGTATTTACTGTTTTCTCTGAAAAGTTACTTCTCTTTGTTTTCAGTTCTAACTTCATCAAAGAATACATGGTGCAAGAGAGGCCTTGTGAGATTATCGAGTTGAATCATAATCAATCTTGAATCAAAGCTTCAACTGATCATTTAAAAGTTATGACGTATTTTCCAATAGATGGTTCAACGTTTGACATTGTAATATTTTGGATTTGATAAGGTATGGATCCCATGTTTAGACGTAAGAACTTTAACTTTTTCAGTTAATCATTGGACTAAAGAAAATTCCACATGTTTTCCCAAAACCATTGATACAATTTACAGCAACTAAAAGAAGAATAAACAAGCTGTAAGATGAACCAATGTTTACTTTTAGGAAAAAGAATAAAAATGTATGAAAAAAAGAGTTTGGAGATGTGACGTTCACATGGAAAAAGGCCTTTGAGAATTAGAGAGGGATGGTTGCACATGTTGTTTGCCTTGCTGTTTTAAGGACAAAGCCCCCATCATTTATGAGCTTGGGTCCATTTTTCTTTAATCCTGCTCCAAATCAGGACACCTTTACTTACCAATCAGTCTCATTTACATCTTCACTTGCCCACTAGGTATGCTCGTGTGACACATTGCTTTGAATACACAATACGTTAGGTTCTAAATTCATTTGACAATGACAAAGAGAAATAAATTTCATTGTAAACCATATTCAAGTACACTATAAAGTCTCTTTGGATACTATATTCGGTTTCCCTTAGGCTTGTTTTCTAAACCCAACAAATCTCAACCCAAACTGAATAAAAACTATATATTTGTAAACACTGTATACAACAAACATCTAATTTAAATCACCATTATAAAAATTGCACGCAGTCATGTCATTTGGTCGGCTAATCTTGAGATAGCCGAGTAAGTACCACAGCAACAACTCACCAACCCGAAGATTACGATGAACACGCATCGTCCAATCTGAACAAATAAACGCTAAAAATATTAAAATTCTCCACTATATGAAATCATTATTATCTATACAGAAGGAAAAAACATTATAGATACGTCCTTACTTGTATGTTAGTTAAATCACCCTCGAGGATACTAAGAAAACATATATAGGCAAGGAAAGATAAGAGCCTGCAACCAAAATAAACATTTAAAAAATTTAAAAATTTCGATCGAAGAACCTACCACAAGCATTGCTAGGAAGGATCCGATTAGTACAGCAACGATCGCTGTAAATTAGAGAATTCGATCAGATGGGTTTCTTGCGTAGAAAGTTAGAGAATGTAGCTTGGTTACTTGATTATGATTTATGAAGTTATATAAAAAAAACAGGGGAGAACATTACCAAAGAAAGAAACTGAAAGAGCAACGATCAAAGTAGAGGCAACAAGAAGTGTTCTAAAGAACATCGATACATTCAAGAGTGTATGCATTAAGATTTCATTGCAGCTGTCCTATTCTTGACATAGAATCATTTGAGAAATATTTCAAGTGCTAAATTCTTTGATGTAAGTCGAATGCCGATCAACAATGAGACGAATAAGATTATCCTCTACAATAGATTCAGGCTTCTCGCTATCGCACCTAACCACAACGTTACCGCTGCTTGAAACAACCACAACCTCTTCCTTGCGCGTTGATAACTCATTGGCTACAACCGCATGCACTTTGTACTTCCGTAGAGCCTTTGTAGCCTTCTCTATCAGAATCTTTGAGTCTGTCTCTAGCTGCATTCAAAATTCTATATAAGTTTTTTTATTTTATTTATATCCGATTTATGAAAATCTTATACAAAGAGAGTAGAGAGAGATTTGACCTTAAATGATATGCAGAAAGCCTTTGGAGCCCAATATGTTCTCAAGAATGAAAGCATTTTAGGGACTTGAGCTAGTCTTATGTCCAGAGGACCAGATCCTGATTCTATTTTGTGTTCTGTCTGGTTTCACCCAAATAAAACACAAAATGCATTTTTTCAGACAAAAGAATTGTCTACGTCATGATCATAGGGGCATGAGACTCTTACCATGCTCTTCCACGGCACATAAAAGTCAGATACAGCCGCAGCAAGATAAAACATGGAACATGGACCGACGTCTTTCAGCGCCGTTGCAATCAGCCGCAACATCTGTAACCGGAAACATTCACAAAGCATAAAAGCTTTATAGCTGCAACTCTGTTGAGGAATTATCACAAAAGATAGCATGTGTGTAAACCTGAAGATACTCATAGATGGTTGTGAATGGAAGCTTTAGTAAGCGAGATTCAGCTACTGCCTGCAATGTTAAAAACACACAAACATAAAGTGATCATCATTTGTTCTTGTTAAACAAACGCAGTAAAAGCAAAAAAAAAAAGACACAAGTGGTATAATATAATACGTACAGCTTGTTGGTCCATAACAGCCATTTTCACAGCTTCCACATGTGATGCATTAACTGAAAACACCCACTAAGTATCCATCAACCGCACCCATTTACATTTGAGGGTGTATAATGAAGAAAAAAAGAACCTTGAATGTTGGTGTTATCTGGAAACTGGAAACAGTCAAGGAATGGATCATCGGGAAGAGACCGGGAATATGGCTGGCAAGTTCCCCTAAAGATTGACAAAAAAGTTCACTTAAAATTGATATCAACAAGACAGAAGAGAATTAATGAAAGTAGTACTACCTCCTAAAGAGAAAAATGACAGCATATCCAGCCTTGACGAAGTTCCTTTGCAACAAAAAAAAGAATGATTATAAAGAGAGACTAAAATGAAGATAAAAAAAAAAAAAAAAGAAGAAGAAGAAGTAAAGACTTACTCAGTAGAAGCAGCACCTCGATTGCCAGAGCTGAAGTTATCAATATATCTTACGCATCGCTGCTCCAAGGGAACCGTAGTTCCCCCTGAGGTTACGCATACGATCCTCCTCCTCCTCCTCCCTCCTGCTGAGGAATTGAGGTGGATGAAAGCATTGAGCTTCTGGACAATCTCTTCCATGTTCTTGAGAGGTGGAGACGACTCGAAAAAGGAATTAACTTCATCTTCCCCCAACCCAGAGATGCAACTCATTTCTCTATACGATAACAGAATCGTTGAATCAGATTTTGCTGAAACGACAACATTAAAATATATATAGTTTTCAATCTTAAGATGCATGAGAGATCTTTAGGAGATCATATAATAGCCCAATGGGCGGCAATGTGATGATTCTTTTTTCAGCAAAAACTCAAGTGAAGAAGATGCATCGAATTCAAAACCGATCCTAAGATAACAGAGCACAGGCAGCAAGTGAAAGAGATAGAGAGAATCAGTCACTTACTAGTGACTGAGAGCTGAGAACGAATATTCGATCTTGATCGAGAGATAAAATCTCTGTCTTGGTCGATTTTGAGTGATTTAGGGAACAACTCTGTTCCTCTCTCTCTCCACATCCACAAAGCTATCTCGTAACAGTTAGCAATATGTGGGCTTCACACTGCCCATTAAGTAGTTGGGCCTATTAAACCTGATAAATATTTTACTCATTATTATTATAAAAGTCCTTAAAAGTTAAAACTTCTCTTATTTCCCTCTCTCATTATTCTTTAGAATATATATGAATTTTGATTTCTCATGTAAACAGTTGCCACAAGTGTTTCCTTTCCAAATCCTTGATACACCAGGGAAACAAACTCTGTATCTGACTAGGAAGTTTTAGGATGAAACCATCCTTGTCCAAGTTCACTCTATTATATATTTCTTACTTATGATGATGATGATGAACCAAACGATTCTGATGAAGATGAAGAACATGTCCGGATTCTCAGGGTTATCAATTTGTCTAAAGATAATCATGTTGTGGCTCTTAAGCCTGAATTCAGCCCATACACCGGCAAAGTTGTGATTAATAGTTTATCCATCCAACAACTCCAAGAAAAAGAAGTAGAAGAAGAAGAAGAATTTTCAACGATTCTGAAAATGATGATAAAGAGCAAATCCGGATGATTCTCATGATTATCAATGTGTCCAAAGATGATGATGGTGTCTCTCTTGAGTTTAGAGTTAGCGCTTATGCCAATGTGATTGTGATTGATAGTGTATCTATCAAACAACCCCAAGAATCTCAGAATGCCGACCAAGGACCTGATTTTGACTATGTGTTCGATTCACAACCCTTTCTTGTCTCGATAATATATGATTGGATTTTGTAACTGGGACTGAAATTTTGGGGGGTTTTTATGTAGGTTCTTGGAGATCAGAGGTATCAAGCCGACCATCACTGACTTTTTGGCACATTATATGTCCAACAAAGACAGCAGAGAGTATCTTCATTGGCTCAAGGATGTCAAGTCTTTTGTTGAGAAGTAAAACTCATCTCTGTTTCCATGAATGATAAGAGAGTGAAACAACTTTTAGGTAATATTTTTTCTTACAAAACTTTTGAGTTTTGATGAACTTGTTATCACTATTATCCAGAGTATATGTTGCAAGGAGTTGTTGTTTGTTAACATTATTTGCTACATGTATTTACTTTTGATTTGATCTTTCTTTCTAGTTTCAACTCTTCCCCAATAAAAACTTGTCACTTTTCATTAGGATTTTACAAAAGAAAAACTTAGCCGTTCTGTTTCTTAACGATGCATCAGCATAACTAATGCATCAGCATGACTAATGCATCAGTATAAAGGGGGTTTGGGAAAACAAGAAAAAAAAACAGATAACCAAACCTTTTTTTTTGAAACACAACTTACTTTCATTCATACTTAGCTTGTCCGGTTACAATAAACTGAGGGAATTAGCCATCCTCTTAGGATAAAAACATACACAACTCTAACAAATAAGTTAAGATAGATTGTTTTTCAAGAGAACATGACAGCGAAATCAGGACAAAGCTTGACTGCGTCGATATAGCTTTCACGACAAAGTCGGGCAGCTGAGAAATAGTCACAAGTGACGTTGAGAGCCAACTTTCACCTACGAGAAAAACATGAGTAATCTCGATTGCATCTTCAGGCCCCGTACAGACCGCTCCACAAGATAGCAAACTGGTGAAGAAACTGAAACTGATACTTGGTAGTGAAACCAAGAAAACATCTCCTTTCATAGAGAGGGGGGATGGGGATAAAGGACACTTCTCGCTAGAGAAGGATGGTGAAATCGAAACAAGGCCTGGTGAACCCACCAGTAAAATCATCCCAAAGGAGAAATATGACATTACGCAACAAGAGAAATTCTCGGTGTACCCACCGGAAATATATGACAAACTAAACCAACCATCGATACCCAATAAAAGTCTGATCATACCTTCAATAACTCTGGACTTTGGAAGAATTAAACTTAGGCTGTTAAGCTTTGTAGCCCATATGGGCCAGGCCCAATTAAACTGAGCCGACAACTCACTCCTCGCTGTTGGAGTGGAAAGAGACGCGCCGGATCCAGATCTGCACTGTACCTCGGTGCCGGAGGAGAGGACGCCGGATAAAATTCGCCTGAGATGAACCGTACATTCGCTGGAGAGGATCCACGCCGGAGAAAGAAGCTTCACTTTGAGCGGTGGAGAGAATGAAGAGATGCCGATGAAACTCTATACTCTCGTGAAGCTTATAGATCTGGTGTCGTATGACTTGAAAGGAGCAAACCACAGTGGTATGTCGAACTCGGGTCTTCCCGGATACGGAAAGAGGGAGTTTGGCAGTTGATAGCTGAGCTCCCTAGGCGGTTGATAGGATTGGACAGAGTCGACAGTGTGACCTGTCCTGTGACATCCATAAGTGGGTTCGACGGGCAGAGTCGCCGTGAACCGACACAGAGCGGTGGTGAGAGAGCCCTCTCGACTCATCACTGAAGCAGAGACCAAATGGAGAGAAAGAGTCACCGGGAAGACTACGAACAAGGACCACAACGTTCGTCTTCGTGTTGGAGACCGACGAGATCTTCTTCTTTCGAAAATCAAAGAGAAACGTATTGGAACTTCAGTAAAGAATCGAAATTTAAGAACAAGGGTGAGGAAGACTAGCAGCACCAGCAAAAATGTCCAGCGCCGGCGAAAAACCGCTTCGCCGGGGTTCTGAAGTTGTCTCGGGGCTTGT
This sequence comes from Brassica oleracea var. oleracea, assembly GCF_000695525.1. Taxonomy (NCBI): domain Eukaryota; kingdom Viridiplantae; phylum Streptophyta; class Magnoliopsida; order Brassicales; family Brassicaceae; genus Brassica; species Brassica oleracea. Next base: position 367,657 of record NC_027749.1, on the reverse strand, counting down.
GTCTGAGAGGCTAGGGCGAACTCTTTCTTTACTTTGGTGTATATCTGGTGTATAAGTTCCAGATAACCAAACTTATTCTTTGAATTTTGAGTATATAAATATACAAATTTGTATTGGCACAAAATTTAAGAACCTTTTGGTGTAATGGTTGGATAATATCAAAAGAAAACGGTTGAATAAATTCTTGTTCAATATTATAAAGGAGTATTTTATGTTATTTTTTATAACTAGAAAGGAATAGGTAGGATCAAATAATAATATTACTGGCATAAAATCATACATACTATCTATCAAATCGTTTGACTAGACCAATGATCTACGAATATATTCTTCTCTTAAATACGTGCATCTCATGCGATAGTATTAAAAAATGTCTCTAGTGAAATTTACGTATACATACAACACCTCTTTACTCATGCACATTCATCGTACATATCTACTTCTCCAATCTCCATTTATCTTTCACATCAGTCATTTGATAGGTGGATATGGTTTTGTCACTTTGTGCATAATCAAACCATGCATTTGGCATCGTTTGACGATTTCACATTGTTCATATCAGTTTGATCTTTGAGTTCTAGCTCTTTAAGTAAAGTAGCTACATTTCATTTTGGTCGTTATTATTCGGTATATATGTAATTCCGAAGCATCAAACCATGCATTTGGCATCATTCCACGACCTACAGTTCATGTCAGTTTGATCTTTATGTAGCTCTTAGAGTGGGAAGAGCTCTATAACGCTAAAACATCTTTCTTTTTCCAGAGATCAAGAATCAATTGGTTAGCTTTTGGAGATGGCAGTTCTCGGCTTTTCCACAGATATGCGGCTTCTAGACAGGCTATCAATCGTATCCATTTTCTGGTCGATGCTAGTGGGCAGCGGGTTGACTCTCTTCAAGAAATTCAAGAGCAGTGTATGGATTTCTTCTCTGACCTCTTGGGGGGTGATACTTCACCTCAGATGTTTGTGCAGAGTGATCTTGACTTATTGTTTGATTTTAAATGCTCTTGGGAGCAAGCAGCCGGCTTTGTGAAGGAGTTCTCAGTTCAGGAAATTCGAGATGCTTTTTTCTCTTTGCCTAAAAATAAAACGGGTGGTCCTGACGGCTACTCTGTGGAGTTCTTCACCGCTGTGTGGTCAGTGGTCGGCCCTGAAGTCACCGAAGCCATCTTGGAGTTTTTCAAATCTGGTTATCTGCTGAAGCAATGGAATACGGCGAATCTCGTTCTTATACCGAAAACCCCAAACGCAGCGCATTCTTCAGAATTCAGACCTATCTCTTGTCTTAGCACGGTTTATAAAGTGATTGCAAAGCTTCTAGCGTCGAGACTAAAGAAGATTCTTCCGCTGATGATCTCCAAATCGCAATCTGCTTTCCTCCCTGGTCGTCTTCTCGCGGAAAACGTGCTGCTTGCGACTGGCCTGTTCAATGACTACAATACTCAGAATATCTCGTCTAGAGGAATGCTGAAAGTGGACCTCAGGAAAGCGTTTGACAGTGTAAGATGGGATTTTATCTTCGCGTCGCTTCGAGCTTTGGCGATTCTGGAAGAGTACATTAGCCTCATCTCTCAATGTCTTACTACTGCCTCCTTCTCTGTGGTTGTTAATGGAGCCACTGGTGGGTTCTTCAAAAGCACTAGAGGTTTGAGGCAGGGTGATCCCCTCTCTCCGTACCTTTTTGTGTTGGCTATGGAGTGCTTATCACGGCTACTGCTATCGAGATACGAGGATGGTAACATTAGATATCACCCAAGAACTGAGCATCTTAAGATATCTCACCTGATGTTTGCGGACGATGTGATGATATTTTTTTATGGTAGCAGCAACAGCCTCCATGGCATCTCCGAATGTCTCGATGATTTTGCTTCTTGGTCTGGGCTTGAGATGAACACGACAAAGACGGAGCTATTTACTGCGGGTCTGGACCATAGTGAATCCCTTGCTATTTCTAGATACGGATTCTCCACTGGTTCTTTTCCCATCAGATATCTCGGTCTTCCCCTCATGAGCAGGAAGCTCAAAATATCAGAGTACGCCCCGCTCATGACCAAAATCACCATAAGCTTTCAAGCATGGGCTGTCAAGCTGCTTTCTTTCGCTGGCCGGCTTCAGCTCCTGAAATCTGTCATTTTTGGGCTGATTAATTTCTGGGTCTCAGCCTTTGTTCTTCCGAAGGGTTGCATTTCGACGATTGAGTCTCTCTGCGCTCGCTTCCTTTGGTCTGGGAATATTGAGAAAAGAGGAATTGCTAAAATTGGTTGGACGACGGTCTGTCTCCCGAAGCAGGAGGGGGGATTGGGGATTAGAAGTATCACTGTGTGGAACCAAGTTTTGGGTCTTAAGGTCATCTGGCTATTGCTTTCTAACTCCCCCTCGCTGTGGACTGATTGGCATAGAAGTGTTCATCTCACAGGAAACTCCTTCTGGACCATAGAACCTGCTTCGTCGGACTCATGGGTTTGGAAGACAATCCTTAAACTCAGACCTCTCGCGCTGCAATTCTGTAACACCGTCATTGGCAATGGTGTCACCACAAGATTCTGGTTCGATGTGTGGTCTCCTTTTGGTCAGTTAATTAATTACATAGGTGCTGGTGGACCCAGAGCGCTCTGTGTGCGTAAGGAGGCGATGGTAGCTGATGTTATCTCTGGCTCATCCTGGTCGCTTCCTCATCCACGCTCTCAGCAGGAAGTGGCCTTTCACTCTTATTTAACTACTATTCCTCTTCCACTTCCTAATGATGTCAATGATGTATTTGAATGGAAAGTTCCTGATTGTACTTTGAATGTGTTTAACTCTAGGGCTACTTGGGAGGTGCTGAGACCTAGACAGCCAAGCCAAGCCTGGCATGATGTCGTCTGGTTCAAAGGGGCTCTGCCGAAGCACGCTTTCACGATGTGGGTAGCGAACTACGATCGCCTACCGACAAGATCAAGACTGATCTCTTGGGGTCTTGCAATTCCAGCGACGTGCCCTCTCTGCGCAGCTCTCCCGGAAACGCGTGATCACTTATTTATCTCCTGTCCATATACCAGCGATATATGGACTCAGGTATTCGCTAGATGCAACCCTCCCTCGCGGATGTTTGCGGACTGGAACGAGCTCCTATCCTGGATCCGAACAGCTACGTCGAAGAGGAAGGTCCTGCTAAGGAAGCTGGCTTCTCAATCGGTGATCTTTCATGTATGGAAACAGAGGAATAACCTGATTCACAATGCTACTGCCCTGTCTGCTACAACCGTCTTCATTTCTCTTGACAGAGAGTTGAGGAATTTAATCTCCTCTAGAAGAACCAAGAAACATTTTAGCTCACTTATGGCTTTATGGATTAAATAGAGTTTTAAGTGGCTTTTTATCCAACTGTTTAGATGTGGTTGATCCATCTTGTTTTTTTTTTTTTTGCCAAGATGTGTTCAAACTTAAGATCTTGCTTGTGTAAAATCTTTCTTTCATTTATATGATATTTACAATTTAGCAAAAAAAAGAAATATATACATTTGATTTTTGCTTATTATTCATAAATTAAGTAAGATCCGAAGCACAAAAAATATATCTTGGGGTAGGGTAAGTGGATATGATACCAACATATATTTTCATTTGAATAGAACATGTTATGCATTGTGAAAATTAAAATTAGTACACATGTAATTTTCTTTTTAACTAAATATTTTGTGTAAATTTTATAAGTCTTAATTACTGAGTGTTTACTTCTTCTTTTTATTACTAGTGTTTACAACTCACAAAACTTGTGTATAAAGAAATATATATAAAATGCAGAGAGTTGAGATTATAGTTGAACTCACCAAGTTCAAAGGTGCTAATGTATTGATGTGGTGCTTTTTCTTTTCCAAAACAGGCTAAAGCGTAGTCTCTAATGAATCGGGTATTGTCTTGTACTACAAGTAAGGAAGAGGTAATCCGTATCCCGAGGATTAAATAACCATACATGTACACAATTGCATGTTTTAATTGCCTATAAATTTTTAAACCTCAGGATGCAGATTACCAGTTCTTCACCAAATATCATCATCTTTATCTTCTTCTTGTGTGTGTTGCTCTATTTTTGCTATTATTCTATATGGTAGTGAGTTGTTTTGTTGTAGTTAATGGTGAGAATATATATAGAGCTAGTGACGATAATAAATAGCAATGGTGCAAAAGAATAATACTTATGCCAAAGGTTTAATCCTTCTGGAACTAATGCTCATACAGAAAGACAATATATTTTCTTGTCCATGGTTTCTTATATGTATTCCTATTTATATTTATCTTGAGTTCAGCCCATATGGCCATATCCATAGACTAATATAAGATATGTATAGTGTAATATATACGCTTAACGTGTCGAATGTTTGAAGAGGCATATACATCTACATTGCTTTGCTTACAAAACGTATTGTTTTTAAATCGAAGTTTGCAAACTATTAGATGTCCGAACCTGACGTCGAGTCCACAATAAAAATTGAAGTTTCATAATAGGTTGAACTAAAAGACATGAATTTATGGAAACTTCCATGTTAATAATCTTTCTCAAAATACAGTTGGAGATCATTTTAATATGCAATATTTCTGTTGAAATTTCTAAGAACAAATCGAATAGTATTATGTAGTATAATGTATTTCATTTATAAAATGTGTGGATAGTGGTGTTTTTTTTTCGCAGGCACATAAAATAACTGGATTATGAGAGATCAAATCATGAGAAATTGATTCTTTGTTCTTTATGAGCCAATGATGGCACTTCGTTTTTTTCTTTTTGCTTTTTAATATACGATAGTCTCTGAAATTTTCTTTGACTGCTTTTATTTCCTTCTCTCGGGTCTTGGCTCATCACAGTTCACATGAACCGATTCTCTTCCCAATTATTGAATTTCATATATATGAAAAGACAGTTCGCTAATATATGTTCACATTTTTTAATAAGGTAGAAACATTGAGTTCAGTTAGTTCCATTAATTCTAAGTAATCCGCGTGCAGGTGTTTCTTTCTTAATTACACAGTCTCATTTTCAAAGCATGCATTAAACTCTTTGTATTGTACAAATTAGCTTCATTTTAATGATAATTCACATATTTATCAAAAAAAAAAAATTTATGATGAACACGATGGGCCGTAATTTACCATAACCTTTCTTTTAAGAATAATAATATCTACTGGATTGTTAGAGATTTTGAATATAAATCCATAAACATCTTATTTTGAATTTTGATTCTTTAATCAGTTACATGCTCTGATGACAAAAAAAAAAGATGACAAAAAAAAAAATCAGTTACATGCTCAGATCACAACTATATGAATCAGATGATGTTCATAAGTTGACGAATAATTTGTGATGAGTATGTATAAAAAAACATAAGAAAAATATATCACATTTGAGTTCATATACGTACATATCAGGAAATAAACAAACAACAAGGGTGTATTATTATCAAAAAAAAAAAAGTGTATTAAAAAGGCTGATAAGAGAATAGATTCTGTTACAAAAGACATTTTTTAATAAGAGGGAAAGGTTATATATATTGTTTTCCAAAAGCAAATGCAAAGTTAATTTGAAGCAACAAAAGCACATTTTCAGCTTTTGCTCTCATGGGCTCTTCAAAAGCCATGTTTCTTACCCTTTTTAACCATTATTGGATGGGATACGAACCGAATTGGATCATAAACTAACTAAAAATAATAGTCTTTGAACGGTTCAAATTTGTTTCTTTTAGTAGAGTTGAATAATATACGTCTCACTCACTCAGACCAGATGGTTTAGTCACTCAAACCATCTGGTTTAGCTACTCTGAAAAGTTAGGGTTTCAAAACAGAGAATTCAATTACTCAGCAGACTATTATTTCCTTTTTCTTTTTTGTCAAACTTATGACTCTTAATATTCATAATAGACATTCTTCATCGCATTAAAAAATCCGGGTTTACTCGAATTTCATTTCTATGGAATTAAGTTTCAATTCTGTTTCATTCCTTAAAGATTCGACAAAAGAAAAGAAAATAAAAACATTCTAATATACACATCACATGCATTACCATTTCCCTTATCTCAAATACATTGTCAAACGTCGAGCATATTTTTCCTTCCGACACAAATGATATCATCCTACAAAATCATGTAGAAACTGATGATTACTACCTCCAATAAAATCTCTCCCAAACGGACGATCTTGCCCTTCATACCCACCACCGCCGCCACCGTAAGACTGCCCTCCAGCACCGCCACCACTACTGCCACCGTCAAGTCCAAACCTCTGAGCAGTTGTCATTGGGAAAGGCTCCGGCAACCCGATCTGATGATGAAGCCCCAACGTCAACGACACTCCTCCATTTGTGCTAGTATTCATCCCCGTGACATTCGATGACGCAATACCGTAGGAGAAGCTAACCGCGCCGCCGCCTCCAATATTCCCACTGTTTCCAGCGTTCATAAAGTGGTTGTTATTGGTGTTGGTGGTGGCGTGAACGTCATCGTTTCGCACCCGTCTAGCGGGAGAAGAGTTGTTGTTAGCTCTTTGTTGAGCCGTTGAGGAAGAAGGGTTGTTGTTGTTATCAGGGAAGACGGTGGGGGTGTCTCTCCAAGAAGAGGAAGAAGATTTCTGAGATTGTCGAGTCTCCAGCATATGAATCTCTTCCACCATCGGTTTCCAAACCCTAACTCGCGCGTTTATGAACCAATTCGACACCTGAAAATAACAAAGTTAATTATCCACCACTAAAGTTCCTAAATAGCCATTTTCAATAACCTAAGGATCATTCCTAGAAAGTTGACTAAATAGAGTAGTTGAATGTCATGATACACCAGCCGATTGATTTCTTCAAATGTTTAACCACATGGTTTTATAGAATTTTAGAAATCTAATAATTATCCTGTTTTATTAATGGCGTTCTAGAAATTTTTTAGTTGTATTCAATAATGTAAGATATTTTTGAAAAGTATATACTGCATTATCTAGTAAAACCTAATAAAAATTACTCGCCGGTGGGTGACATAATAAGCTAATTATAGCTATATATGCTCTTAATTATATAGCAAAGAATTTTGCTAAATTGCGAAGAAGAAAGAAAAGAAGAACAAAGCTGATATATCATAAGTGAAAACCTGATTCCTGGAGAGACCTGTCTGTTTAGCCAACATGAGTTTGTCTGTATCAGTTGGATAACTGCAACAAAAGACACACGACTATAATTTAAAATATATTTTTACATTTACACATAATTAGAAAACGACATAACCATGTTTGAGAAACAAACAAGCATTCGACATGTCCCATCTAGAGCATACTTCCAAGTTATAATACACTTCTATACAAACATACACATGCATCTATAGCTATCTGTTCACAAGTATATGCATAATGTGGTTCATGTCTTCCTGACACATGAATATCATATTAAGATATGTATGAAGACAATATAGTTATACGGATATTGGACTTTGCTTATGTCATGTTACAAATGTAACATCGATGAACTGATTGATGGTCTGATAAAATTGACATGGTTAACGCGTAGTATAATTAAACTAAGCCCAACCTCAAATCAACTGCTCTAAAAAACAAATATTTGGCTTAAAAAGGTTTACTTACGGATGCAAGAAATGATCGAAGAGCCAAGCCCTTAGAACGGTGACAGCACGTTCGGGTAGGCCACGGTGTGGTCTCCATACAGGAGCATGGTGATCAGGGAATCCATGTCTTTGACCAGCAGAACACAGGCCTCTACTACTATCACTTCCTCCAAACCCCAAAAAGTCGGTGTTATTCTCAGAGTTCATCACATGGCCACGTTGTTGTTGAATCTTATTATTGGTGCTAAACTGAAGCTGGTCTGTTATAGCATTCTTCAAACATTTGAAATGCTTAGACAATACCTTTAATGTTAAACTCGCATAAGGAGCTGCGTGCCCGAGACCTGCGACGCATTCGAACGAGCCCATCACAGCTTGAAGCTGCTCATAGTACTGCTTATACCTCTTGTAAACCTTGAAAAGGTCACATGGAAATGTTTTTAAGAATCGAACCAATTATGTAATAATTATGTGAAATTATAAACTCCAATGGCTCATACATTATTTCCTCACTCAAAAAGTATGCTATATACCACAGAATAAACTAGTTAAAATCTTCGAGTCCCTAGCTTTAAGATGAAATATCGATCTCGTGCATATATTCCCTTTCATAAAGAAGTTTTCTTTTAACACTTTAAGATTATATCCTTAAGATATGAAGAATCCAATTCACAAATTTAGATCAAGAGCCAGGGAAGCTCAATATAAAGTCACTTCCCACGATAATAATATTATTATTTAGTATAACCTTAAAAATTCTATTAAAAATGAATATATCATCTGTTAACTTGGAATTAATAACATCTTCTATTCATGCAACGTAGGGAACGTTCAATTAAAGTAACACTTCCTCTTAGTATAAGGAATGGAATAAAATATTTAAACGATACAGATTTAAAATGGTTTTGAAGGAGTTTCATTTTCCAAGGAAGATTTTTTTAATAAACATATCATTTATCACATTTGGCGACCAGTTTCAAAGGACACCGACCAAAAACTGTGAACATTTAACACAATAATACACATACAGATTAAAATATTAAGACAGTTGTTTTAAATGATTTTTTCAGATAATAACATAATTAATTATATACCTCGTCTAGCATGGAGATGAGCATTGATTTTTTCTTGCCATTTTCTCCTACGCCGGCGTCAGAAACGCCGCAGAGATTATCAATCGTTGGGTCAAAAAGCAAAGAGGAATCGTCATCTTCGTCGTCGACGATTTGTTCGGTGTAAACCGCGCGACTTACACTACAAAAATCATCAAGAAGCATCTGTGCTGGTTTCAAGAACTTTGATCCTTTCAGAATGGATGCGTAGCCAGTGAACGGCCCGAGAGGACCGGAACTTCTTGAAGCAACGGTGACGGCGGCAGCGGCGGCTTCAGCTGCGGATCTACAGAATCCGGAGTTAACAACGCCGGGAACGACGAGATCGTAAGTAGGTCTAGGGTGAGATGACAAAGAGAGAGATAGAGGCTCGGGTTTGAAGACGAGAACGTCGCCAGAAGAGAGTCCGGCGTTGAAGGAATGATCTCCAGCGACGGCGACTGCGGTGGATGAAGAGGAAGATGGCCCACCGAGAAAACCCATGAAGTTACTGTAGCTAGGGTTATTGTTATTGTTTGAATGGAATCCACCGGCTGCGAGGAAATCAGAGTCGGCGATAGGAAACACGCCGCCGCCGCCGGAGGAAGAAGGAGGAGGAGGAGGGTGGTGAAAGTGGAAGTGGGAATCGAGAGAAGGCATCCGAAGTTTATCTCGTCGGCTATGTTGGAGAACATGGTATGGCTCGTATGCATCGGACATGGCGAAGGATGGCTTCGAGATGCAGGAGGAGAGAGAGAGACAGGTGAGTAACAGTGTAAGAGATAATGGTGACGGGTGAAACGAGAGGTTAAGAGAGAGAGAGGCTTCTTTTGCTTTGTTTCTGAAGCGCGATCAAGTGTGTATATTATTATCCATCATATAATCTACATAGTACTATTATTTATTAGTTCGAAAAAAGAAGAATATCTAAAATATCTAGGCCTTCATAGACCTGTAATGTTTAGTGCGGAAGAAATTGTTCAACATACAGTTTTGGTCAAGGCTCATTATTTGTGGTTATTACCAGCTATAGGTAGAGCTTAATCCACTTAAATGTTGAAGAAGTTTCACGTACGGTTCTGTAGAATTTTACTAGTTATTTACATGATCCCGTGTAGTAGTAGTAAATCTGATTATGCAAGCGATGTATACTCGTGTTAACTTTTGTGGAATTTTTGCAGAGATTTATATAAGCGATGCATTGATGCAGTAGGTTTTGCTTGCAAAAACTATTTGTATCCCCAGTGTCATTATCTTGACAATGAAATTCACATACTTATAAAAAAAAAAAAAATTTATATAAATGATTTAAAGTTATAAACTGAAAAGTCCCGGGTTTGGTGGGAGAGGCTATATGGGAAATCGAGAGAAGGTGACCGGCTGTAATCGGTAGAGAGATTTTTTTGTACAAACTGTTCAGTCTTTCACATACTTACTGACATTTCTACTACTTTTTAAGTCTTCTTGTTGTCGTTTATCTTCTTTTCTTTTGCTGGAATAATTACTTTTTACACCATAAGTTTGAATCATTCTAATCGCTCTAGTAAGCGTGTGGATGGTGTCCCGCAAGCTTAAGACGAGAGCGCAGTCGCAACGACTTTTTCTTAATTAATTTTCAACAAGCGACTTAGGTAAACTACGTTAACATGTTTACTAAAAAAATTAATAAAAATTAGTGCGATTAGCCATGCTTTATCAGTTAAGAAAAGTTTTCATATGACAGTAAAGATTGTATCTGCGTTGTTCGCAGAAACTGTATTTCATACTTTATACTTGACGATTTATTTTATGGTCAGTATTTAATCGCAAAAACTACTGAATACAAAAAACAATAGATAGTCGAAAATAGTTATTATAATTTAGTCCTTCAAGGGAATATCGATTATTATTTACCTGTTTTAAAGTTATTTGTGCGAATTAAAAACCTCGTGCATTATATTTTAGTTTCTGCGAATAACTTAGCAAAAAATATATTCTAAATCTGCCCAAAATGAAACGGAAAAGTAAATTTGACTGTATGGTAATGATAATGTTTGAAATAATCATTAGAGAATTTTTCGTTTGCAAATTGCATGGGAAATAATGCGACGTAAATCATTTGAAAATGTGCTTTGAACATTAAGCAAATGTGACCCTGCTTTCGAACGATAACCAAATGCGTTGTTGCCTGTTACATTTATTTATATATAAAAGTATTTCCTCTTTTGGCTAAGATGGACCACAAAATTGAAAAAAGAACCAAAGCACTCCAATAATGAATCACAGTAAATTAAAGAGCACGTAATTATTAGTTCTTCTCTTCATCTTTATATATTACATCACGGACATATGAAGATTTCCAAGCAATTGTTTTTCAATAATTGTTTTGCTGAAATCAAAATATCGAAAAAAATTCTTAACAAAATTTATAAATAGCCTCTTTATAAATACAATGGGTTTTTGATTGTAGCATACCCATAATAACTAAAATAACTTGCTGTCTAGTAAACCTAAAAACATTTAAAACCTCTATTGTATGAGGGTTTGAAAAGTTATAAGTACTATTATAAGAAACACTAATGGATTGGTTGGTAACATATGGGTTGGTAATGGTCATAATTATATAACATCCCAACTACAAGAACTATTGAAACTTAACTTATGATCATCTTTTGGACAAACCTCTTTATATACTGTATTTTTCTGGGAGGACCCACTGGCGCACTTCACCACTATGGTAAAGGAATCAGTCGAACTCGTAGCGAAGCCTGAAATAACGACACGGTAGTTTAATAATATCACTTTTGTTTGCAACACAGATGAATGCGCAAACCCTTCTTTTTTTTTGACTGAAGGCAAACCCTTTGAGGTGTTTGCAATGTTCTTAATTTCATAAAATGCAGACAAATTTTAGCAGAACAACAAAACACCAAATTTTAGCAGAAAAAAACAACAAAACATTGTCGACAAAATAAATACTAGTATATTATAGCACGTATAAATAATTCGCGAGTAGATGGGAAATGAGTAGATATTAATTCTAAAGACGTACGGAGTTTTGTGAAGAACGAGAAACGCCGTAACATCAACTGACGGCAATCTTGGTGGATTCTCGCTAAGCAAAAGATTTGTGCAGAGAAAATCAAACGTATGTAACTTTTTAAGTTTTATTTATAGAAAGAGAAAAACCCTAGACGACGTCACCTGAGAATCCCAATGGACATTTATCCGAACTTGAGTACTTTGCAGTTGTAATAAGTATACTTTTAATTAACTCCTACTAAATTTTGTACAGTCTCTGTAGATTCACATAAAAATTCCCATCCTCTATATGGATACGACAAATAAGTAATCCATAAAAAAACAATATGTATTCTTATTTTTGGTTATCGTGATATAATATAACTACGCTGCTACTAAAATATCATGAGTTGACTAATTTCTCATTTTCAGTAAAAATATAAAAAGTCGAATTTTTGAAAATAGAAATCATATGTCATGGTACCAATACCATAGTTTGGTACATGGAAAAATAAATCCAACTCAATTCTTAAAGTAAAAATCACATCAATCATTCAACCGCTTTTTTCTTTTAATTTAACTCCATATATATATATATATATAATATACGTATAATTATAGCTATAAAATGAAATTAGGTAGGCTTTATAAATTAGATTAATAAATGGGTCATATCATAAAAATGACAAATCCGCAGCACATGTTGACGACTATATTATGTTATGTTCCATCAAATCCAACTTAGTATCTATCTGAAAACCTAACTGATCTTATCGTTTTTAACATTTTTTTTAAATGGTTGCACTTACAACATCTAAATCCGAACCGATAATATATACTAATTCGGATAAAATTAATGAGGATACATTTTCCCCCTGGGTGTGGTCGATTAGGCTTAAAAATATGAAAGTTATTTGGTTTTATTGTTCTAACAACAATTTTGGACGGACCAGCAATTCAATTTTTGTGCTTCAAAAAATACATGGAAGTAGTTAAGTCATGTCATAATTTTTTAATCCTATCTTAAATAAAAGGCTTCAATGTTTTTTTTTTGGTTCAAAACTTCAATGTTTTTTTTATATTGGGTTTTTTCAAAGAGGATTACAGAATGGGGCCCGTGGGGGTAGTAGTACAGAGAGTCACTGTAATGACGTCACCTGTTAGGTTGCGTGACTCCTGGGCGCTCGTATCTGTAGTACGCTATCTTCCATACTCTTTTTTTTAATCTCTCTCTCCCACATCATAAATTAATTATAGTCCCATCTATATTGATAGATTGGTTATGCTATTTTACAACAAGCAGTCCGAAATTACTACTGTTGTTTTATTCTGAAATGGATCAGAAGAGAGCTTCAGCTACGACGAACAAAGGGCTATGCTCAATCTTTAAATATCAAAACTTAATTGACCAGAAGAATAACACAGCACCAGTGGTTTAGTAGTAGAATAGTACCCTGCCACGGAACAGACCGGGTTCGATTCCCGGCTGGTACAATATATTTATTTTCGTTCATAAATTCATTTTGTGTATTCAGCCATTAGGCCCAAAGTAAAATGGTGCAACTTCATATTTTTTATTTGAATTAATAAACCGAGAGCAAGTCCATTTTACGTTTTGAGCTATTAGACCCAATGTTAGGAGCCCGTTTCAATTTTGAGCTATATGGACTTTATTGTTAGATATAGAATCTAGCAATTTAAATAGAGAGAGTATTATATTGCATCTGACATGTGGAGTTACTTAAATGTATTAATGTTTTTTTAATCATTTGCTTTGATTTCTTGAAGTATACGAATGAATATGTGGACTGATTTTTTGATTCAGTGTTATCTTCGACTCGGAAGCTTTAATTAGGAGTGAGACTTTTATCCGAGATTCGATCCGGATCCGATCCGAAAATCCGGATATCCAGAGGGGTCGAATCCGAATCTGAATAATAAAATGTTGGATCCGTCAAAACCGGATCCGGATCCAAATATCTTAATTTTTAAGTCCAAATATCCGGATCCGTAAGTTTTATTAATAAATATTTCAAAAATAATAATATATATATATATAAATTAATTTTATTTAATATATTTTTAATTTTATAATAGTATATATAAATTTTATGTAAATTTTGTAATATTATACATAGAAATAATTAAAGATATTATATATATATATATATATATATATATATATTTTTTTTTTTAAAAATATTGTTAATATTTTATATATATATTAATATTATTTTTTATTTATTCTAATGATCCAACTCCGGATCCGGATATCCGCCGGATATTACAATTTTTAGAAGGATATCCGACATTCGGATATCCGAGAACCCCGAATCCGGATAAAGATATTAAAATTATGGATTCGCCAGATAAGAATCTGGATCCGGATACCTTAAAATTATCCGGATACCCGAACCGTCTCAGGCCTAGCTTTAATTTCTCCGAGACGAAAACCACGTGCTTGTGAATAAAATAAGTTGGTAAAAACACGCATTCCAATGACATTTATTCATTAGATAAGAAAATAACGTATCCCAATGACATTTACGATCTAACTTTAAGATCTCGTGTATAACGTGGGAGATTAATATGTTGGCTATATCACATAACTGGTTACCAATAAAATATTTTATTAGAACCAATAATTATTTTTTGGTGAAATATTTGAGGACTATAAAATCATAGGCATGGAAGGAAGCATAACACAAGAAAACAATATTTTCCCTCTCTGAAGATTAACGAAGTGGTTATTAGTTAATGGCGATTTCTTACGTCCAGCCTCTGCTTCTCCTCGTATCACTCTTCTTCTTGCCTGCATTACATGCCGTTAATTTCGAATACTGCAATAGTAAGTGTCAGTCTATCAGATTGCTAGGTAGTCTGCATATTTTCTGTACGTGTATGTGTGTTAGTGTATAATATATAGAACACATATTCTTATTAGTTTGATAAATCAATCAGCAATACACATATATAGGCCCTCGATTTCATAGATTGATTGACCCAATCTCTGTTTTAAATTACAAACGGATATATCTTGAACCAGAGATCAAAAGGACGAAACATATCTTTTTCACGAGAGGATAAACGTCGCTTTTGGATTCACAATGAGATTAACTTTAATCAAAATTAAATTAAGCAGTGAATGTTATCGTAAATATATCATATATTTTAGCAGTTATAACAAATGTTAATGCTGGAGTGGTTAGAGTTAGGATTTATTGTTTGTTTAATTGTGCGGTATGTAAGAAAGATGTATAGATCCAAGTCTTTGACACTTTCATGACCCATCATATAACTTCCTCAATTAATATATATCTACGACTTTTGTAGAAAGTGGATACGATTTCGGTAACGTCACTCATGTTAATATCTCTCCGAACCCGGTTGGGCCTGATGTTGGAGAGCTAAGCATTACGGTTATCGGTCATGCAAGTACGTACTAGTTTTATAAGACCGTCCCCAAGTTTCAGCCCTCCTTTTCTTGCTTTAGTTTCTAATGTTTTCTTGATTGTTGTATACAGAAGAAAGCATCCATGCTGGATCTATAGAGGTTTATGCTAAATCTGAGAATATTACTGATCTTCTAAGAAAGCAGCCATGCACTATTGAATCTGGCACCAAATTTGTTTTACCTCTTTCCGAAGTTCCTATGGATATACTCGAGGTAATTATCCCTACAAACACCCTTTGCTTGAAATTAACATGTATATATGTTTGCGATTTTTCTTTAACCTTAAGCCTACATCGACTCCCGGGAGTCAGTGGAGCACTAATATTTTTGCCATTAAAAATATACACTGGTTTTCCCTCTCTGACGGTCTTTTTTCTTACTATAAATCTGTGAAGGGTGACTACAAGTATGTGGTATCTTTGCTTGATGAAAAAGTCGGAGACTCTAAAGAGGCAAAAGTAAGAATGTGTGTCGACTTCGATTTACCAACTTCATCTTCCACATTGTCATCTGCTTAGTCAAGTTGGTTGGGTGGAAGATATGTTTTCAAGTCTTTATGTACTCGTGTCTATCTCTCCTACTTGCATTTTTCTGTTTTTCTCTGTTGTAACTTGGTTTGGTTTCTATTAACCGTGATGTCACTGACTTTCCATTTTGGAAACAGAAATAAATGTGACAACTTGTTGTAACCTGAACCTGAAAAATCATAACAAATGAAAATAATGTTATAAATTTGATGATATATCTAAAAATGATCGTTATAAAAATACATTGACAGTATTTTTTGGTTAGTACCAATGTAATGCTATTTGTTTTTTTTTTAAATGCATTTTATGAATTTAAAAGAATCATAAATGATATATTCTTTGACTATTCAAGATTTTGCATTGTCTATATTGATGTTATTATACTAATATTTTCAAATCCTATTGATGAACATTTCAAAAATTTGAATTTTATTATGTTGCAAGAAAAATGGTCTTCTTGTTTTCAAACAAAATGTATTTATTCCAAACTAAAATCATATTTCTAGATTACTACATATCACAAAGTATAATAACACTTATTGAAAGATCTTGAAAATTAAGCTAAGTTCAAAAAAAAAAAAAAAGATCTTGAAAATTTACAAATAAAATTTTAGACAAAAAGATTGATATAACCCAATTACAAAGGTTATTTGGAAGTCTCAATTATGCTTTAAAGTCTTGTCCTAATATAAATAGAACATCTAAACTCTTATACTATCGTCTAAAAATCTAGTTCCTTAGATGTAAGAACATCATAAAATAGTGCAAAAATAACAGGAGTTGTAAATCTCATTCATATCTGCATATAACATATCCAGTTTTAGAAATAGTCGTAGAAACAAATGATTCGGATGTAAGATATATAAGTATTATTAAACAAAAAAATAAATAGTTGTGAAAGTATTATACAATTTACGTCATAGAAAATATCCAAAAGAATTATTCTACTATAAAGAAACTTTAGTATTTTTAATTTTCAGTGAAAAAAGTTCTTACATTTGTCATAGAAAATATCCAAAAGAATTGTCATTTTCAGTGACAGAGTCTTAAATTTTCTCTCTCTTACCAAATTCTACTTAAATTGTGAAATCAACTCACAAAATTGAAAAAAAAACTAGTGATAAAGATCTAATATTTCCTTTTTAATACAAAAATATTTGCATTCTCAACTAATGACATTTTTCTCTGTGGATAGCAATTGATTACTTGACCAAAGACAACTAAATGAGTTAATATTTCCTTTTTAATACAAATATATTTGCATCCTCAACTAATGACATTTTTCTCTGTGGATAGCAATTGATTACTTGACCAAAGACAACCAAGTTAGTTAATTTTGTCTTTCTTAATGTATGTATGTCCCGAGAACAGTTGTGTATTAACAGTACACAGTTTCGTACTCTGTTTCATGTTTCATATTAAGTGTCGTTTTAGATTTGTGCACACGGATTAAGCAAACAATTAATTTTGCATGTTTTCTATATAAAAACACAATTACCTATACATATAACTATATTTCAACCAATAAAAAAACAAATAACATAATAAAATTAATAAATTTTGCATTGAAAACCGAAAACGACATTTATTTTGTAACGAAAATTTTTCTCTAAAACGACACTTAATATAAAACGGATGGAGTATATCATTTGCTATCGATTAAGAAATTTGAAATCATTGAACTTGAATTTAATTGGTTTTATTGGTTCTACTTTCCGTGAACCGAGAAGCCATCAAAGAAAAAGCTTATTTTTGGGCTTAGTTAATCTCTTAACTACTCCTAGTTAGTATAAAGACACAAAAAATAAAATATGTTAAAAATATTGAATAATATATATTAAAACTGATTCAAATAATAATAAAAGCATTATAAAATATTGTTAGTCATAAAATAAAATAAATATAAAATATCAAAAATATAAAATTTCACAGTAGTATCATATATTTTGGAATGAAAGAAGTAATAAATTACTGACATTCTTAAGATAATTGGTTGACAATATATTTATATAGATAAACGGACAAATGAGTTCACAGTCTAATTAAGTATTTGCATTGGTGAAAGAAAAAAAAATTGAGTTATTCCAAAAAACAAATTGAAACTTCAAGAGCGAACGACTTTTATTTTATTTCTTTAACAGAAGCGGAAATAATAACTACGATTGGTAGTTATAATAAATGTAAAGAAAAACCAATTTTTATTTGTAAATTGTAAAAAACCAAATAAACAAGGATAAAAAAAAAAAACTAACAACTGCCTACTTAGTTCTAATAAGACAAATCAACGTTAGTAGTGGGAGACTCATAGATATTGGGATCACGAGTGCATTGTGGAAGATTCGAGGGGGGAGGTTGCAAGCTTGTTTCCGGTGTCGGTCCATTTTGAACTATGAAAGCCATTATAATTCCGTAAGGTAAATGTGCATCCATGTGACAATGAAACATCCATGCACCTGCACAAATATGATATCAGATATTTATACTATCGATTTACAAATCTATGGTGTAGCTAGTGAGATTCATTTGTTTTGGGCAGAGAATGTTTCTAACCAGGATTATTAGCGATAAATCTGAGAACAACCCATCCACCTGGTGGTACACCGACGGTATTGCGCATTTGCGGGTTGACTAGATTTAGCTTTCTTGCATCATTGATTGGATCATAATTACCGAATCCATAACCTAACACGTAGAAGTTGAAGCCGTGAAGGTGCATAGGATGGCTCTCAGAGGTGATTATCCCTGTGTTCTGCACAATAAGCTCAACTGTAGAATTGAACTTAAGTTTCTTGACGCTAGTTTTCCTTTCTGGAAACAACATTTTGTACTCATTATCACCACTGACTTCGAAATTTGTATAATCAAATTTGAGCGGTGGCTGGTTGGGGAAATCATCTGTGTAGATTCCACTAATATTGTAAAAATAAGCTTCCTGAAGAGAAAGCGTTTGCGGAATTGCAAAAGTACGGTTGTTGAGAGAACCGGCATATCTTTGATCTAACGGTCCAATACACTTGGTTCCCAAAGGACATGGGTCTAAACCAAGTCCCATCGTTATGAACATCTTCTCGTCCACATGGCGAGGCACCGGCGTCCAATGGGGTCCACCCACAAGGCTAGTGATGTTTGAGGAGAATCTATGAGCAGTGGATATTTGGTTCATCCCTTCAGGCATCGTCGTCTTTGCTGGAGATGTGTTCAATGCGGCACCCTCGTAGACGATCAGACCATTGATGGTTCTATCAGTGGGAACCGGTACGATAGGGTGGGCACTAATGTAAGCGCTAATGGTCATGTAGTACAAACCAATGGGTTGGTCGGCGGTGAGAAGTGCGTCGACCGTTTGTCCCGGAGTCAAAATCATCACATCGCTGACATAAGGAGTTGTGTAGGCAGCATCTATAGCAACAACTGTTACATTGTGGTTGGCTATTTTGAAGAAGAGGTGAGTGTTGAGCGCCGCATTTATAATCCTTAACAAGTATGTTTTTCCTTGTACTACCTTGAGGTTATACATCCCTATGCAAGCCAAAAGCCAAGGAAAATAACCATTTAATTACATATTTTGCAAGCAAATGTGTGTGCCAATGAAAGAAATAACTAACAAGACGTTTTAGAAACCAAGCAATAAGCAATTTACATAGAGAATTGAGTATTACTGTTCTTAGAGCAGGAATAGGTATTTCCGGCGAGGCCATTTATGAGGAAAGCATCGGCAATCGGAGCTGGCCGTAACTGAAGAACTGCAAGATCTACGTTCCACCATTGTGCTAATTGCATAAACATTGTTTTCAAACAAATTAGTTAACCATCTGAATGATATCATATTATGCTAGCTACAAGGATATTTAATATGTCAATATTTATGAACTACAAAGAGTTAAAAATGCAAACTGGATTTTGTTCTTGATTAAACCCCGGCCCAGCCAAGCTGGTTATTATTCTTGTAACATTGACTCAATACCTTTTTTATCCAAAAATATTTTTGAAAGTTAATATAATATAAATTAAAATTTTATGCTAAAACAAAATAGTTATGATGTATTTAATTACTATATATATTTGTTAACTATTGTCAACGTAAGTGAATCCGTTTTGCCTTTTGACTTCAGTTACAAAAATAAAATGGCAATGCTTACCAAAAATGATTGGAACTTCTTTGTAAGGTTTAGGAAAAGGGTAGGGACGACCAGATCGGGGACGAATGATTATAGCCCCGTGAAGAGTGGCTCGCAGATTAACGACGTGTGCGTGCCATAACAATGTACCTTCTTGTCCAGTGATATCGAATCGATATGTGAAGTTATAACCTGGTTGAATCGGACATTGAGTTATCATATTCGCACCATCCATCCATGGGCTATTCCTCTGAAAAACTCCATGCCTATATCATATTGTGAGCCATAAACAAATATTTTTATTTGAATACACATACAAAAAAAAAACTATCATTATTTGATCAAATTATAATATCAAGTCCTAGCAACAAAAAATAAATATAATATCAAGAGCAATAAGTTAGTTAACTACCAGTGGATAGTTATGTTGTAAGTTGAGTTGTTGATGACATGAACCACAAGAGTGTCGCCTTCTCTAACGTTTATGGTTGGACCGGGAAGACTTCGGTTAACACTCGGTATCATCTGCTCTTGGCACAATGGTTTCACCACCACGTCTTCCACCTGTTATCATACGCCGTTAATACTGCCCCTCGTCATATAAGTTAAGAGTAGCACATAGATTTGTGTCTTCACATTTATTGAATATTTTTCTGAATAAGCCCAAAATTATAAAAGAAAAATATTTTCTACAATACAGAACTTTTTGAGCACATGCATGCGAATTACATTTTCTGGATTTAGAAATAAGAAGAGGCAAGGTATGTTAAGCAAGAAAAAAGAGTTTTGTATATACAATGAAATTTGTAATAAGTAACTGGAATATGAATTTTTTATTATCTTTTTTCGAGAGAAAAATAAAAGAAAAGGAGAGATTAATAATAGTGAATACGTTGAAAACATGTTCGACGATAGCTGCTGAAGCAATAATGGAAGAGAAGAGAAGAGCGATGAGGAAGGCTTGGATTGGGAAAGGCATTGTTGATCTACGATATGGAAATGTCTTCATTACTACAAAAGAATTACAGGTTGTGGACTTATGTGATTTGTGAGACATTCGTATATATATTTATAGAAGTGACTTTAAAGGACAGAAAGAGATGTGGGAAGGTTATTTTTCAAAATAAAATAAAATAAGAAGACGTGGTGAAGTTGTGATGTAATAATATTGAGCTACTAATTAGCGAGTAATGGCAACCTCAAACATGATTGCACACTCTTTCATACATTCGCTGTTCTAAAAGCTGTCTAAACGTTTCTCCACTTTTTTTCTAAGCTCGTGATCTCTGATTCGCTTTCGTTTCTCTTTGGTAGTGGCCCGAACGTTTTAAAATTGAAGTCATGCTTCCAGAGTTATTATTCTTTTCTATTTGTCACATTGTTTGAAACTATAGTCGGTGTATATTTTTTTCTTAAATAGAGCATCTACGATGCATTCTACAACATTGAACTGAAATCAGCCAAAGTTTCCCTTTAACATATAGATTGGTTGAACCATTCTTTTTCAACAAACAACTGAAACCATATTTACTATTTAGTGTCACTCAGCTGACCAAAGAAAAATAATGGCTGCTCTTAAAACACTATAATCACGAATAACCTAGCTAGTTCCTCCAATGTTTCAAAAAAGGAAAAAAAAAACTAGTTCGTCCGATTCCTATTTGATTTCCAGTTAACACAGATTTTACCTTTTTCCATTCTTACATGGAAACCTTGATCAAGCTGGCTTTATCTTCCTACATTTAAAAAAAAATAACATTCTTGTGTCAAGGGCATATACACACCACACATGAACATGATACACCCTATATATGCGACTTTGCCATGTGAAACATGACATCTTTGTTTTGTAATATCGTAATCTTATTTGATTTCATAATAATATACGTATCAAAGGTCATAATATACTAAATCCAAAGGCAAGATTTCGACGACCCGATCGTAAACAATCAAATATATAAAATGGTCACGTCTGTATCATCACGCCTATTAGTGTATTTAAAAAAGAGATTATCGTGGAAGCGTATCTACATCATTTTATAAAAATAAATAGTTAAAGGTTTTTCTAATGTATGTTTTCATATTTTATATGAGTTTTTAATCTCCCTCTGTCTCTCCTCTCTACTCTCGTTTTTTTAAACTTCATTTGAGTTTTCTTTTACTTCATGAATAAATATAAAAACGAATTGCTGTTCCTTTGTACTATCTATCTAACTACAATAATTCTTTTGCATGTATTAAATTTTGATCTATTAATTTGACATGTGTTGTGATTATGTTAGTTATCAATTTTGAAACATCAAATTTTAATTTTAGTATGAGCAAAATTAAGATTACGTTTCTAAATAAAATCATACTAAATACTAATAATATATTAATACAATAGTCAATGAGTATCTGACCAATGAATGTGTTATAATCCTTATTCAAACCAAAGTGTTTATAAAAAAATCTGGCAAAAAGGCCTAAGTGAGAGTAATTAAGCTCGTTGTGAACGCATTATGAAGGTTAATCATCATGGTCCCTTACAAATACACATGACATACTAGATTTTATCAGAATCATTTAAAGTGAATCGTTCTTTTTAATATTTTCTGGAACGAGAGTCCATAACCACTACAGAAATAGAATATAGAAACTTAAGACTTAAGAGATTCAAATATATACTGCCAATAATATTAATATTAATAACCTGAAATACTAAAATAAAAAGTTTTTTGACAACTATGATTTATTCGTAAACTACTTTTAACCTAATAAGTATGATATAGTAATCCGTTTAATATACAGGAAAGCATGATTCATGACCAAATGACACAAGATATGTTTTTTTTGTGATATTACATTATCGGTTTGAAAATTTCCCCATTACTAAACACAAATATATATAAGAGAAATTTTTAGCCATTTTTAAGTTTTTGTCATAAAAATAGCACTCAATGAAAAAATGACCAAAATAAGTTTTATTAAATGGTAAAAATGACCAAAATATGTATTTTTACCATAGGATTAACTAATCTATACTTAAGGTTTAGAGTAAAAGGGTGGAGTTTTGGGATGGGATTTCAAATTTTAAAAAATAAATATTAAAATTTTCAAAATAAAAATACGCTATTTTGGTCTTTTTTTTTTAAGAGTTATTTTTGTGACAAAAACTTAAAAATAGCTAATTGAGAGAATTACCCTATATATAATGTATTTTATTGATTTTCTTACGATTACCTAACGATTATATTACATAAGTAATTATGGATAATTTGAATTAGTATATTAGAAAAAAAAAGATTTACTCTGGGGGCGGGGGCGGGAAGTCTCTCAGACGATAACTTATACCATGATCTTAATCCCTACAGGATATTGTTTGATAAGGTCTCCTTTTCATGTTTTTGCTTCATCTGAGAAAACTAAGAAAAATCCTTTTATTTAAATCAAGATCTGCTTGATGACAACAGGTAGGCAATCCTAAACTTTCTTGCTTTGGTCTCATGAAGAGTAGCCACAAAGGGAAGAATCACAGTACCAACTTAGCATTTGCTTCTCCTCAATATTTGCACCTAGGTCCGTAACCTTTTGAGGTGTACGTCCATAAGAAATAGCTTTAAAGATTTCCTCATAGAAACTTGTTTTTCAGGTATTTTGATACGTGAGAGCGTCACACATAGCTTTGGGACCTTGATATTGGATCTTATGAGCGGTAGACATATTCCTCCAAACCATGTAAACAAAAATAGCATATTAGTTTTCCATTTTGGACTGATTTTTATTATATTTATATTATATAAATGTGTTGATATTTGTGCAGGCGCTTGATTTGTTCCAAAGCAAAAACTATTTGATGCTAATGGATTCAGCTTTGGATGGTCAGTTCTTTGATGAAAACAGGAGAGAACTAATGCACATAGCTTCTCGATGTTTGAAGACAGAACCGGAAGAGAGGCCAAGTATGAGGTTCCTTATGGCGACTCTTTCTAGACTTTAGAAACGAGCTAAGTTATGGCCATTAAATGTCAAAAGACTCATGCATGCAAGTCGCATGAATCTCTCCCTATTATTTCCTTTTATGCAGACTTTATTAGTGTGACTAAATAAAATCATATTAACTGACAGTCTGCGTCAAACAATCTGCCTGAAAAGACTAAACCTGCAACAGAGCCACTTAAGTTGACTCCCTTTGGAGATGCGTCTTTGAGAGTAGATCTTTGTACCATACACGAACTACTTGAGAAACTCGGGTATGGAGAAGAAGATGGGGTCGCACACATGGTATGTTAATGATTTTTTTGTATCTAAGGAAGTGATTATTACTAGAAATTTGAGAGTGGATGTTGATGCTGATTCACATGAATATATTATGTACATATGTGCATACCATTGTTCATACCAGAAGCATGGAGATGCAGCATTTCGTGCTAAAGATTTTGATATGGCCATTGAATTAGTAAAGACACAAAATCATATAAAAGATGGAATCATCAAGAAACATAAACACACCATGAAAAGACGATTCATTCTTCTGTAGTTCATGACTGGAGCTCCTAGGGTTTCACCAATAGTATTGGCTAGAAGGTGTGTCAGTGTTACCTAATGAGTGAAATGTTCAGCGAGGCGATGCAAGCGCAACTAGCTTCACTGGAATGGCCAATCGCTCTTTACTTACAAGCGGGTTTTTTCTTTAAGCTAGAGATGGAAGCTGAAGCTCAAGAAGCACTTAGATATGGTTCTGATCTTGAGCCTTATTAGAGTTTGTTAAAAAAAATGTATATCAGAAATTGTGAATACACACATAAGCAATGTACTTATACTATCGATTTTGTGAGCTACTTTTTATTTATTTTCCAATCTAACTCCATTATGAATCCTTTTTATTATTTGTATTGCAATTGTTTGGTATGATTGCACTCGTGCAAAAAAGCTAAAACAGGAATCAAATTCCACACAGAGCAAAAGAAAATAACGAGATAATCTTCTTGCTCATTGTTGTGAAGGCAAGGTAAAGTGAAAGAACCATGAGATTACAAATGCAGAGACCATACATGTTAAAAGAGTTTGAAGACGATACTTTGCTATGTTATCATGACAAGACTTGTGTTACAAGTAAACGTGAACTCTTGGATCAAGAGATTTAAAAGGCCAATTAAAAACATTAAGAGTCGGAAAATCTGAGGGACTGTGTTTTTGTTCTGTCTGTGGACTAAAGTGATGAAAGCATTAAAACATGCTTTAAAAGCTGATAATAATTTGATTATACACTAATCCACACTCTAAGTATTTTTTTGTGATTTGAGGTCATGTGTTTCGTGTTAATAAGCTTCTGAAATCTTAATCTGACCTTTGATTTCGTGTTAACGGTGAAGATTACATCACTCGCGTGGGAGGCACAGACAGAGCCTAACCAAGTGTCGTAAAGCGCCTGAGCTTTGGGACCACCGCCTTTTGGCTCTGTCTCCTCGTACTTCTCTTTCACGTTACCCATTCATTTCTTTCAAGACCATGGTAATCAGAAGAACTAAGGCCCATGAATGATAAAGCTGAGTCTTGCAAGGCCCATATTTTCAAATTTTGTCAATTAAAATCCCAAAGAACACCAATAATAAGTCCATTTAGATGACAGATAAGGAAACTAATTAACATAGCGTACGAGACAAGAAAGTTAGTACAAGGAGTTACTGAAGCAGATAAGATTTGGTTTTAACCACCGTCTTGAGGTTGTGGAGGAGGAGAAGAACGAGGCTTCGGAATATAAGGATTCGAAGGGTTCCCATGCTCGATAGGACCTGGTTCGACCGAATGTTTTGCTGTCGGAGATGGATCCACTGGAAAGTTGTAGTCCTCCAAACCTAACTTCATTTCTGCCATTTTCCCGCGTGATTATTAGTATCAAATTATTACAAACAGTGAACTAAAAAGAGTAGAACACACGAATAAAAGAAAGTTACCAGAAGAAACGAGTGAGACACAGAGGATTATGACAGCCAAAAGGAAGACAAATCCTGGTTTCTTCATCTTCTTGATACACAACAAAGATAGTTTCTTCTTATGATAATAAAGAGACAGAGAGAGGAATGTGCATGAAATTGGTAGAAAAGGAGGAGGGCATGTGGATCACTGTGTCTTAAATGTGAAGTTGTGGGTTAAATCGAGAACAGAGTTATTGCTCTCTCTCTATTACAGCAGAGGGGAAGCCTCTCAAACAGCTCAAAGCTCATTCATTGGGCTATACTTTAATGCTCCTCCACTACTTTTCGTTTACGACACGTATCCCCATTTCTCTATCTGTATTAACAGCAACTTCTCATCGATTGTATTTGATCATCGTTGATAGAAACGAGGAAGAAGAGTAGGAAGAAAAAGGAACTTAAACTCGCAAGAAATCTATAAGAAATTAGAGGGGGAAATGATGGATGTTGGAGTAGAAGCGGTACTCACTATTTTAACAAAATATAAGTATTGTTGTGGTTGTTGGTATAAAGAGAATTATTAGTAGTAATTGTATAATGGAGTATTAATTAATGGTAACAGCATAAAAGTGTTGTTAACGAAATAGTACTACAGTCTACAGTATAGACAAGAGAATTTAAAATCCAAAAAAAATATTACTACTATGTATTTTGGCGTTATTTCCCCTTAAGAAAAAGAAGTTAATGCCATGACGTGACTTGAATTAGCAACATGCTTCTAACATTTTCTACCACTCAATTTTTTTTTGTCTTTCACGTTTTATTAGTTTTGATTATTAATGTTCTCGCCACATTCAAAAAATAATATTTTTCTAAATGTTACTCTCTGTTCCTAAATATAAGATGTTTAACTAGAAACACACGTATTAAGAAAACAATACAATTAATGATATTCAATTAATTACAAAATAAACAATTAAAATATAATTGGGTATACAGCTTTTAATAAAATAAAAGTTACCTAAAAAAATGAAAACATCTTATATATTGGAACATCAAAATTATTTAAAACATCCTGCATTTAAGAACATAAAGATTAATTTTTTGGTCGGCAAATAACTTTTAATTCATCACACACATATATGTTGGGAATGTTACTTAAAACGAAAAAAATATAGCTCCAACTCATGCATGTATTCTGTTGAACTTATTTCCATTATAGGAGTATTATTCATTTTTTTGTGAAAAGAGTGTTATGACAATGTTTTTTATAACAAAAAAAAACACATTTTCTATTTCCAGCATGCATGATGACAAAAAAAAAGAGTCAATGTCCAGCATTTGCTATTTCACCCTATTCACAACATTCATTTTCCATCTATAATTTACCTCTCTTTTTTTATAAAGATCTTTATTAGAACTTGAGACAAAAAAAATGTTAACAGCCGTTATTTCCCCATAGGCTAACTAGCATTTACACGTGAAAATATGACCGATTTAGAATCCACTTGGAGCCCACGTATTCTTGCCAATGAAGTCGATAAAATAGATGGCCCAAAATGGGAACTGCCGTGTACCCAAACGGAGCCGACGAGGTATAGGAGGTGAATCAATCAAATTATAAGAGAAAGAGAATGAGAGAATTATAAGAACGATAATCAGATTGGAGATTGTTGCATGTGAAGTATCCGCGGTTATGAAGAGAACTAGATATGAAGCATTGCCGTAGCTTGCTACAGATGAACTTACAATAAATCATTCTCACTTCTCAGTCATACACTGCTCATGGCATCATCAATATGTCGAGACACGCACATTATTCATTGTCATCCCCATACACACAAGTCATTCATACAGCTTCATCCACACCTCTTTGTTTGAAAGATCCAATATAAAAATGTTAACTAAAGGTATGTAATTCTTTTAGTGGTCGATAATATTATTTATTGAATTGATTATTTGTTGAGACATATAACAAGAGTTACAAGAGTCAGACAGAACATTAATGGTCCATGGTTTTTTTAAGTATTAAATTGGATGAACAAAGTGTCAGTGAGTACTTTTGTCAGTCTTTGAAGTAAATGGTGGCCTATTTATTTTTATTTATCTCGAATATTGAGTATCTCGTTTTTGTTCTATGTATTCTTTTGTCAGTCTTTGAAGTAAATGCTGGCCAAAAAAGAATTTAACTATTTTGGACTATTCCTTTTTTCTTTATATATCTATTTTGGCCTATTCATTCACAATCAAGAATTTAATTATTGTTTCGATAATGTGCGCGGGTTTGTCTTGCCTCATTTCATAGACACATTGTAAATAAGAATAACTGAGGATTGTAGAGAGTAATTCAGTAACCAATGTAAAATAGTTATAAGTGACCAATGTAGCACTGATTTTATACCGTCTACTCACATTATTGTCTTTCTTAATTACTCTCTTTTTCAAAAGGATCCACGTTTAAAAAAAATTATAAATTTCAAAAAACAATAATTATATTTATTAATATTTTAGTGATTGAAAGTGGTCGGAAATAGTTAGTTACAAAATAATTCATTGACAATTAAATTTTAATATATTTTTAATATACGTGAAAAAATTTAAACATATATTTTTTGAACAGAGAGAGTATTAGACTGCATGTGAGGATGTATGAAAACTGTTTAAAAACACTACTCCATAATTCAACATTTAAAGTATCCCTCGAATAAGTATAGTTGGATAATATATAAATGTTTTTTTTGCTAAATTATATAATATATAAATGTTTCTTGAGCAAAGAATAAAAAAAAACCTCACAATTTCTCTCTAAACTCATAGAAGAGACAATGAGCTACCTAAATGAGGAAGTGTTAAAGTCGAAGCCACTTCCATTTTTCCTTTCGACTTTCGAAGAAAAGATTCCATTGATTAGTTGAAGATTCATTTTTGCATGGTTTAAATCAGTTGCAGAATGCTCTGAGAGTCATAGTATTCTCATAGTGATCGCTCAATCTCATAACGTCTGTCAACAACAATTCAAGCGTACATGCAATGATCTATCGTCTATGTATTTCACCTAGATCCTGAACGACAGCGGAGGAAAACACTCTAGCTATCAGCCATGTAGAGCCCAATAGACAAGCCACCAGCAATTGAAATAGGCATTTTATTTGTTTTATTTTTAATTAATTCATAGCACTTTGAAATAAAGAAACTGGGTAACATAATCAATGGTTGCCCACTAATTAATCCATTTTAGTATTAGAGATTATGATATCCTTTTTAAATTCCATCTTTTGGTTTGCCAACAAATTCACCTTTATTATCTCAAACCCCACATTTTCTATTTCCCTTTCGTTTGTGGACAATAAATAATGATTTATTTTTGAACAAAAAAATGATTGATTTTCCAATATCTAAATAACGCGATGACCTAATCTAAGTGCAACTGCAACTGCAACTGCAACATATACACAAATCATGTGGATATTCTGAAGAAATCTTAGGAACAATTTAAATCATTCGTAAAGTATTTATCTCTCTTTTTGTTTTGTCTATTTATACGATTTGGCAATTTGTTATTCAGTTAGATAGTAGACTATCGTAATTAAATTATATAAATAGGAGTGGGGCTAAATATAACAATCTAGAACATGGGGGCTACGGAAGAAAGGATATAAAAATAGTGGGGTGGGTATAAGAAGAGAGAGAGAGAGAGAGAGAGAAAGAGATAGCATTAATTGAATTTTTCACTTACTCAGCAACCACCGAGAGAGGGAATCAAAGGTTCTTCTCCTCTCCTAGAAGAAGATGACCTTTATATTCTATTTTAATTTCTCTTCCCCATCTGCTTCCCTTTCCTTTCTGCACACACACTCTCTCTCTCTCTACTAATTAAATATTAAAAATTACCTCTTTCGAAAACCGTGATTAGAAGAAGAAGAAAGAGAGCTCCATTTCAGCTTCAGCTATGGCGTTTTTCAAAGCTCTAGCCTTTCTGCTCGTTCTAAGCTTCGTGATTCACAAAACCACGGCTGCTGCTTCTGCAGACGCAGATTCCTCGTTTTCCTTTGATGGGTTTGCGAAATCTCCCGCCTTTGAGAAGAACATTGCTCTGTTTCGAGATTCGAAGCTCGTCAACGTTGGCGGTTCATCGATTCAGCTGACCGGCTCAGTGAGTCGGAGCGAAGGGCGAGTCATTTACAAGAAACCCATCACACTGTTCCAAGGTACTACCACTAAAGACAGAAACTTTTCGGGATCATTCTCCACTAGCTTCTCCTTCTCCATGATGTCCTCCTCCAAAGAGATCGGTAGCGTCCTGGCTTTTGTAATTGTTCCAAGTGGTTTGGATCTTAGTTTGTTTGGTAGAAAGGACAACACTTCCTCCGGTCTAGGCTTTTTATTGCGAAACGAGGTTGTTGCTGTTGAGTTTGGTGTCTCCAAGAGAGGAAACCGTGTGGGGGTGTTAGTTGGTAGGCCTGAATCCGCTAGAATTAGAAATTTATCATCTTTCGATGGAGGGAAGAAGTTGAGTTGCTGGATTGATTACGAGGCTAGCTCTAAGAGAATAAAGGTTCGTTTGAGTGTTTCTAATGCGTTGAAGCCTGTAGATCCGTTAGTGTCTTACTCGGTAGACTTGGCTAAGATATGGAAAGGAAAGAAGTTCATGGTGGGTTTGACCTCTGCAAATGGAAACTCTTCCAAGCCGCATTATCTACACTCATGGAGCTTTAAGCTGAGACATCCTTCAATGAGAATTCACTCGCAGCCGCTTGATCCAAACGCAGTTTCCAATACTGTGAAGGAGGTGGAGGTAAAGAAGAAGACGGTGGAAGTAAAGGGGAAGAAGAGCAAGTCTGTTTGGAGAATGCTTAGTGCATTGGTTCTAGGTGCGGTTTGTGGAACTTTAGGTGCCATGTTAGCGTTATATCTTTGGACAATGTGCGGTAATAGGCGGTCAATGGCAGTGGTTCCTGAGGAATGTGCTAATGAAAAATCTGTTGTTGATGAAGAAGGCAAGAATTAGTTTGGTATTTTCTTAGATTGTTGTGTTTGTCTTTTGTGTTTGTTTGTAATGTACATTCTGGTGTCCTTCCTCTTCTTCTTCTGCTGTTTTGTTTTGTTTTGTTTTTTTGTTAGTTGCAGGTTTGGTGAGATGAGAGTTCACATGTAGAAGAATATTACAATATGTATTAGTTAAGATCTTGAAAATCTTGATCAATTCAATACAGTTGTCTTTCTTTTTTTTTTTTTCAAGTGAAGAAGACAAGAGGAGACGTGTGAATGTATTGAAGGAAGGGTTTGTCCAAAAAAAGATAGCCACTGGGTTTCTCGTGAGTTCAACAAAATGCATTTATAATCAGTTGCCCCTTTCAGACACCTTACTACTCTGTGTCATTTTTATGTCTTGACTGAGAAGAAAGTGAGAGGAGAGTAACAATGGAATGTGTATTGTCTCCAGTGGTCCCCTTCCTCTATTTAGGGATTTAGTGATTTCAACTGAGTTTCATTGCTTCAAAATCACTGTGTTTACAAATTATACAGTTTGAGACTTTGGGTGCTGAATGTACATTCCAGTGAAAAGAGGGTCTGCTTAAAAGAAACAAGGACTTGGGAAAGATCTCCTGAAGACTAGAACTTCAATACTTTTCTGGCTAACAAGAACATTTTTAATCCAGTTAATTAGAACTTAATCCGGTTAATGGTAGCTTAAATACATTTTTATTGTATGCTTAATCAAATAAATAATAATAATTTTAATCAATTTTGATCAATATTAAAAATTATAATGTAAATATAAATCTTTATAAAATAAGATTTAAGATTATATCATAGGAAATGAACACCTTCAAACCTCAAATTTGAATTTCCAGCAAACCTTACATATTGCTGGCCTTGAAGATGTTTCTCCAAGTTCCTAATACAATTAGAATTAACGTTTTAATAAACCTAATTACATAAAAACCAAAAAAAAGGCCAAAACATGTGATTTCCTCGTGTAATTTAAGTAGTACCAGTTTAAACACCTACACCTCCGGTTATCTCAGAGCTTGTGCTCGTAAACTTGGTCTTTCAAACCGGTTCAGACCGGTTGGTTCCTCAGAAGTGTCACACAAGCAACCCGGAAGAGGGTTTGCATAAAAATTCTCCTCCAACTTTGTACTCAACCCTGCCTTTCCTGGCCGTCTAAGATACGGAGCTCCTAACCTTTTCCCATTTATTCTCTTAACCTCCGACGAAAAATCTTCCCAAGACATGAGTCCCGCATCGAGCCGGTCAATCAAATTCACAAAGCTTAGCCTGAAAAAAAAAACACACGCTAAAATGTCAAGTCTCAAGCGCAAGAAAAAAAAAAGAATTACATGACGCAAGAAGCTGTACGGTACCTATCAGGATTAATCGTTTTTCTAAACCCTTCGAATCGACGGTGACCCTGAACCGCTTTGGCCATGTTTCCATCGTAAGTATAAGCGAAAACGTCGCTTTCGAGTGCTAAATTGTAATCAAGAGCAGCTAATCTGTTCTGGTAAGGTTTGATAGTGGAAAGCTCTTCCTCGGTAGCTAACGTGGAGTGAAAGAAAACGTTTGGAAACTCTTGGTGGAATGCATTCATACTGTTTTGGCCGTAGATCTTTCCTGCGACAATGTAGATCTTCGTGGTCGAAGGGAACCCCATTGCCTTGAGGAACACGGCAGCTTCGCGCGGCGTCATGGGGCAGTTACCTTCGAGACGCTGCTCTGTACCGTTGATCACTTTTTCTTTCCAGTGCGGAATGCTATACCTCATCTCCTCAAGATCGATTGATTCCTCAGAGGTTAGACTGTGGTTGCATCCAGTAAACGCCAACATATCTTTCTCGTACCTCAAGTGAAGAGCAAGGTAGGGTTCATCGTTTTGTCTAAGTCTAGAAGAGAGAACTTTGCTTAGATTCTCTATCTCTGGAGAGTAACGAAGAGCTTCATAGTTGGCCCGACATCTAAGACGCTGGATCGAGGGAGGGGGGCTGTTGTTAGCTAGACGAGAATCAGTGTGGTTGAATACGATCACCTTATGCTTCTTCAGTAACTTTGTCATAGAGTTTCTGTAATAACTAGCCTGAGAAAACAGAGTTTTCTTGGTTTAAATTTAAGAATAACCAAAAAGAGAAAAGTAGAAAAAAAAAAAGTAAGATTACCTTGGACCAGGAGACAGGATTCTTTTCAAGAGGCTTGATAGAAGCAAACTCTTGAGGTAAATACTCGAAAATGTCGACATCCTCTGCTAGTACTTTGATGAAATGTCTCCAGTCAAAAATATCCTTAAACGTGCTGAAAACAAAATATATAATAGTGAGATCATATTACTGTATTATGATCATGATGTTGAATTAATGATGAATTGAATTCATGATGATGATGATGATGGCTTACCTAGGATCACTCCAGAAAGATGAATGGTCAAGAAAAGGAAGAACAAGAGCAGCGTTCATTATTTTGGCTATTGCGACCATATCACATATCTGGAAATAGACAAATAAAGTGAGGAATTGAGAGATAAATCTAAAGCCAGAAGATATTGGAGAGGAAGAAGAGACTTACACCAGTTCTCATTTGATTCAAACCACCGTTGGCGTGAACAACAAGGTAACCATTTGTTTTCTTGCTTGGTTCTAAAACAAAAAAAATCGATTATTAGGTTTTAAATTTCCCCGTTAGGAGACGCGAAAGGAAGAAGTAGTAAACTTACTTTGGTTCTTGGGACGAGCTACGCATTTCTGATAGTTCCCAGTGTCTGGTTGATTCCAAATCTCTGGGATCTGTTAAAAAAAAAAAAACATGTACCAAAGCCAATATTAGTTCACAGAATGTAAGAATGAACAGAACAGAACAGAACCGTAATGCTTTTTTTTTTTTTTTGAGCTTACAGGGTTTCTCTCAGGAAGGAGAACTCGAACGGAACTGGAAGAAGATTCTTCTTCTTTGATGATCTTCTCCATGTTACTTCTGGGATGGATCGAAACGACGAACTCGTGTTTCTCCACGTGTCCTCGTCGTCCGACGCCGCCACCACCGGAGAGAGCAACGACGAGAAAGAAAGTGACGACGAGGATTCCTAACAAAGATAGAATCATACGGCCGAGATTGGTGGCGGATCTCACGTTCCGAGACATAGCAGCCGTCCATTGGGATTTGTTGTCCGCCATGAGCATCCACACGAGCCTGATTTTGCGGAGAGACAGAAACCGGACGAGGTAATTGTGGTGTGAATCACTCTGACCACACGAAGACAATCCTCCTCCTACTCCCTCGCCGCTGCTGCTCGTGGCTTCTTCCTCGTCGCCGGGGACGTAAACGACTGCTCCTCCTCCTCCGGTGCTGACGTGGCAATGATCTTCTTGAGAATCAGCCACGCGACGTCTTGTCGCTGTTGTTGCCGCCGCCGGTAACTGGCTGCTGCTCGGCGGGACCGGAACACGGACTGTCATGTAAGCGGGAAAAACAGGGGAATTTATAAACCTTCCCGGGGAAAAACTTTTGGAGAAACAAAAAAGTAAAAGAAAGTTGATCGGAGGAGAAAAGGCTTTGGAGTCTCAATGAATTTCCATTAAATTCTAATTCTTCTTCTTCTACGCGCGATCTCAGGAGGAGCAGACAAACAATCTCTCTCTAAGTCTTCTGTTTCCTCTCTCTTTCTTTCTTTCTCGATTATGTATAACACGGGGGGCAGCACCTATATATGTGCTTTGTATAGGAAAAATAAGTTTAAAAGTCGTTTTATTTATCCAAATTATAAGTTGGTTTGTTCTACTTTTTTTTTTACAGATTTCTTTATTCCACATTTAAACTGTTCGGTTATTAATCCTTGGTGTACAGCGGAATATATATTATTTTCAATAGTCATAATCTTTTATATCAGAATATTTTTCCTGATCATATATTTAAAATTTTATTTGATAACTTAGGATATATACAAGTCTAGAGATTCAATAAATCTTTAGAATTTATACTTTGAAATATTTGGTTTTTCTTAACTGTTGATAATGTCTAGAGATATATACTAGTTGATAATTACTGATTTCTAAGTTTTTCAAAATATCATCTATTTTGTTTTGTTTAAATTGTATTGATTAGTAGTTAATGTATCTGCCTAACTAGTAACCTGTATAGTTAGAAGCAACTGAAACTCCCAATTATTTCGTCTTGTTACCGAACGAGATATGCATAAGTTAATTGTTTGCACGTCTTAAAAAATAGCATAGTTAATTTGATTGTAATGTTTAGCTTTTTCAACTAATAAATAAATTTCATTTCAATTAAAATATTCGCAGTTAATATATATTTATATCTAGCAACACTGCATTGTATTCACAGTCATTCCAAATTAAGTATGTATTTTAATGCGCCATATTGAATACTTTTTGTCAACTTTCTTTTTCTATAATTAAATTTTAACCTATACCTATTGAACTATTTTATGTAGAGACTGACCAATTAAATTAACAACATTACCGATCTATATTATTAAAAGACAAGTACCCATTTGAAAATATTCTTACTTCATTAATTAAACTTTTTTTTTTCTTGTCTTTTTCAGTTGCATTTATGAAATATCCTAAAATGAATAAAACTGCATAATTTATTACTTGTCTTTTCAGTTACATTAATGAAATATAGTTAAATGAATTTAAACTTTTTATTTTATTGTTTATCTTTTTCAGTTACCTTAATAAAATATCTTTAAATAAATTTAGACATAATGTCATTTAATCAACAAAAAAAACTCATGAGTTATCATTACGTGCATAATTTTAATAATGAAAATTTTTAAAAACATGCATCATTAAAATGTTATCTAAAACATGCAGCACTAATATATAATATGCATAAATAAAACTAGAATTTGACTCACACAATTGTACGTATATTATTTTCAGTTGATTAAATTTAAAAATAATTATTTATTCAAAAAATATTTAAGAATGACTATGTTTTTAAAAATTATATGGTATTATTTGCTCATAACTCATTTGTCATTTGATAAATTGTTAGAAAGAAAATTTTAGCATAATATAACTCAGTTGTCATTTGCTAAATTTATGGTTTTTATTTATATTTTTTATT
>NC_027749.1:322898-331504 GCF_000695525.1 Brassica oleracea var. oleracea | reverse complement strand
AAAAAAATTATTTACTTAATGAATATAATACGAACGAATATTACAAATACATCATTTAATAAAATAAATAATTAAAAACTGAAAATTTATATCCGCGTGCCAAGTATACATTAAAGTAGCAAGTGTGCTTATCACCCGGACGATTTTTTCTTAACTTTTTTTTTAAAAACGACTTTTTCTTAATTTTAAAAAATAAATTTAAATAGATTCACAAATTAATAAATTTGTTAATTTATCCAACAATTAGTTAGTCTGTCACATTCTTCATCATACATTTATCTTCTCTCTAAGAACATAGTAGAAAAATGAAATCACTATACGTTAGAGATTACGTGTAGCAAGTATTTTAATAGTTAGGGTTTTAAAAATCAAATACTACAAATTAAGAAAACATACGTTTCCATACTTGTAAATTTTTATTAATAATAATGACATTCATAATTCGTTTATCTTAAAGAGGTGGATAATCAATGATGACTGTAAGAATATACCTTTGAAACGATTTTTTTTTTACAACTAAACAAAAAAAACGAATTAATATTGATGCAGAAGATATGGTAAAAGGCACTGCAAGGATATAAATAACCACTAGTAAAGAGTATGGTAAATTACATGTGAAACAACAATAACAATGATGGCCTTTATGTGAGTGTTCAAAGTGAGAAGGCCTTTATGATAAATTCGAACGTTCCTCGATTTCCCAAATTTATTTGTCCTCTTCCTACTTCCTTTTCTTTAGATGTTTCGATTAAATGATACCCATGCCGTATAGTTGTTAAATAAACTACTTCACAAAAACCAAATGCATTAATAAAGATAGGATTACTTCCGTTTTAGTATAATGTTTTCCAACATCGTATGCTTAAATCCATGTTTAACTTCAGTTTTGTTTTGAAATGTTGATACTAGAATATTTATATTGTGCGCTTGAGTTTAATGTAATTTGTTTTAGTATAGCTTTAGTGTAGTTTAATATATACAGACTATTTAAAAAAGCCTAAAAGTTATGTTTATATAGAAAATTTGTTTGGACTTCGAGTTCAACCGTTTATTTAATACTCTAACTCTAACCCACTTAGTTTCTAGGAGTTTGTACAACTCGCTAGGTTAGTTTTCAAGCATGTGTATCTTTGTGTTTATGAATCAATGTATCCTGTAAAAAAAGTTTGGTAACCGTTGGAATTCTATCAATGCGATATTAGCACAATTATTATAACCGTTACAGCCTTTTTTTTACTAGTTACAGTTTTTTATTGTATTATATTTACTTCTGTGCTCGAATCATTGTTCTATTGACTATGCCATGTTTTTCTATGCCATGTTTTTTCTTTTTATAAGAGAATTATACTAATATTCATGGATAATAACACTTCTGATTTAAATATATAATCTCGTATATTGTTACGTTATTTAAGTGTTGGATCCAATTTCAAACCTAGCTCGCAAGTTTAGTTTATTTGTCATCCATCACAAGTGTAGAGTGGGCTCTAAGATTTATGGACTTTTGAAACAAATACAAAATTATCTATATATATTTTTAAATAAATTTGGGAACAGAATGATATATATATATATATATATATTAACCACTAATATTTTGGAGATCATATACAAATGTTCCATCTTCCTATATCCAATACCAGTTCTCTTCCAGAAATTCAGGTTGTAAATATTATTATCGTATAATGTCACAGAAATCTTGACGTGTAATCTCAATATTCTTAGATAGATATTTTGATGCAAATAACTTCTAACGCTAATAGAAAAACTTTATGTATAAAGTAACGAATAAACTAATTAAAGACTCTTTTACTACCGTGGAAAACTTCAACATATCTATGAACCGGTAATCTAGCATGTTAAGATGGTAACGTACCTAAGATGAAGGACTTTAAAATAAAGATTATGTACCCAATCATCCAAATTATTAATTATAGAATTTAGACCGTTTAGTGAAAGAATCGACATTCTACATTATGTTTTGGTCTAGACCATATTACACGTGTGAGTTTTTGTATGCATACGTAAACGTGTATGACTAGGGAGTATAGCATATTGATATTTGTATATTGCGAATCATAGAAAGAGGTGGCGAGCGGGGGCCACGCGACATTTTGGTGGAAGTCTAT
This sequence comes from Brassica oleracea var. oleracea, assembly GCF_000695525.1. Taxonomy (NCBI): domain Eukaryota; kingdom Viridiplantae; phylum Streptophyta; class Magnoliopsida; order Brassicales; family Brassicaceae; genus Brassica; species Brassica oleracea. Next base: position 329,375 of record NC_027749.1, on the reverse strand, counting down.
CTCCACTTCATATTATTGGGGAAGTCAATATCTCTACCTACAACCTGAAAACTAAGGTTCCGAGTTGGGTTGGTTGTTGTTAGGGTTGGCAAATTCTATATATCTCATGATTCCGATTCTCAATTTGTTTTAATTTGCAACTTTGTATCTATTATTTCTCTCATACAGTATATGGATATAGCTTATATATATTGTATAGGTATGACCATGAAATATACAGGTGAAAATCTGATCCGATATAAGGATTTATTTCAATCAGTTACAAAATTTTACCGGTATATATAGGATAGCATTAGGTATATCCGAATATGCGGGTTTATCATAGAAGATGGATAAAGATGTGTATCATCATAAAAATATCTTGGTATCAAAAGATATATCATCATCACCTTTGGTTCATGGGATATAGAAATACAAAACGATCTATTAGTAGTTATCACACACTTGGACAAACAAAACAAAAACAATGATATCATATACATTAATTTGACTATTGTAAAAGATTCAGCGGCGAATCTGATTTTTTTTTCTTGTCTATCTAGTATACGATATTCCAGAAGAATTTTAAATTTGTAGTTTTAAATTTAAAATAGAATATATTTTTCTTGGATGCAAAGCTTAAAATGTAAGATTGGTACGTAGAATATGTTCGGTTGGCTATACAACTCACGTATGAGAGAAGAAACGCGTACGGTGCTAAGGTTGTTCTCGGTCCCCACCGTCATCACAGACAAGTCGCTGTAGTGGTAGAGGCAGATGATCTGGGGGGTGAAGGAAGAAAAGAAAGAACAAGTAAGAAATGTAGAGCAATGAACGAATAAAAAGAGAAGTTGACTTTATTGATCAAATAATGAAAACAAATACTAGCCGCTGCAGCTTATGATAGGTTTTAAACACAAAGATGATAAATATCATTTCATGGTGTTATTGACAGTGGTGATAAAACTGAACAATATGCATATTGATTGAGTTGATGAGCTGTTACTGAACCCTCTCTCTCGTCCAGAAGTTTCTTAACGTCAAAAATAATTATTTATTTTTAATACAGTTTAAATAATAAAATAAAAAGGGGCTAAAGGCTTTGTTTGTTTGTGAATTGAATGATTAAACGTTTGTTTTTTTCTCATTGTTAGTAACAGAATCCTTGTGAACATGCCTTTTGCCTCGAATATGCTCGTAGTGATTCCATCTGCTATCTGTAAGATTGTTGAATCCCTACTATGCTTCACATTTGCTTACTTCTAGATTGTTGAATCGCTACGACCCCAAATTCAAGATAGATACTCTACTAATTTTTTTTTTTTTAAATGTGATTTAATCAAGAAATGTTGGAAGAGCCATTTTTGAGACATGGAAGTGTATTAGATTGTTTGGTAACCCACGTGTATGTGTGTTATTGGACAGATGCGATGAACGGATTCAAAAGATTCAGACAATCAAGATGATGGAAGGTATCTTCATCTGTGCTGCTCCTCACTGTCTCAGGTCTTTCCTCAAGAAACCTGACTTCGAAGCCCATGTCCATGACCTCCAAGAAATGGCAATTCTTATTTTAGATCATATGAATGAATTCTCAGTAGACTTGATGAGCATTGTCTACAGTACTTGAAAGCTGAGACAAAATATGAAAAATAGTCAAACCCTTTATACAAAAGCATCGAATCATTTTTCAATCTTTTTACTCTCTCTGAATTTCCAACAATAATTAGAGTACTATTACAAATTTCAACACCTGAAATTACTTCAAATCAAATGTTCAAAAAATGTATCTGGGACATGTCTTTTAGCCAGGAGATAGATAGATACAGTATAAGTAGAATAAGCACACAGTTGTTTTTACTAAAGCAAGACGGGAAAAAAACAGAAGGCTTCGAGAGACAGATGATACCTTTCAACCTCTTCCTTTGGCATATCAGTAATAAGCAGTCCATCATCACCATGACGCAGATGAAATAATATTCCAAAAAATATGTAAAAGACCAAGTAATATAAAACAAATATTGTAAGAAGCTTTAAACAAAAAAAAAATTGTAAGAAGCAGAGTAACACAACCTTGGAAGATTTGAAGTTGGCATGATGGATTTCATCCGAAGAGGAACGACCAAGAGCAACCTACATCACTTTGTTCTGGCCAAGGAAGAAACAGAACCAATAAGAACCAAAATACAAATCAAAGACTGAATGTGACATATATTAAACTCAATTACATTCAAGCAATACCCATCAATTCATAATCACAGAAAAAAAAAAAAAGAAATTGACCTTTCATTGTGTCTAAACTATTGTCCTTAATTTGATATTTCTCATGTTTTCAATAAAACTATATTTCACGACAGTCTCTCTGAAACCCTACCATTGACGGCGTCTACAAAAGAACACACAGCTTCCCAGCTTGCCGTCGTATAATCGCCTGAAACACGTGTAAAGAAGAAAACCTCATCAACAAAAAGTATTGAAACTATCTCGCAAAAAGTGAAATAAATGTTTGGATTGAAAAAGCTGGAAATTTTGAGATCATGTGCAGGATTAAGTTTTACAAGTACAATGATCATGACTCACGAGTTTAAAGAATGGACAACATTAGAGTCTAGGCGGAGCATGTACTCCTCACCACGTTTCTTGCTTCCCAAAACCTGACCCGCACCGATACCATTGAAGAACAACATACATCCTTCAAATCAGAGAGTAGGATAGATGAGGTAGCCATTATACCCGGAAAAAAAATTCTTTTGATATTAGGAATTGGGAGGATGATACTCAAAGGATGAAGCCTTACCTTTATATAGGTGGAGAATCACCGCATGGAAGAAGGATAAGATTCATTTAATGATAGATCCTGGCTGTAGTGGGTCAGAAATGGTTAATGACGTTGAATCAATGCAACTTGTAACGGTTCGGTGGTGAAGAATCGATACCCAAACGACACGATCAGACATCGACGCATAGATTACTCACGAAGTCTCCTCTAACACGACCTCTCAGTACCTCCATTGTTAGAACCGTAATCAGATTTATGAGGAGTCAATGAACCCTAAACTCTGGAAGAAGGTGACGGCGAAAACTGGCCACACTTTTGTTTCTTTCTAAGCCCACGCACATAATATAATCGTATAAGTCTAGCAGATAACCAAGAGATCCAATATACCTGACTTAATGAAACGATCCGTTTATAAGAGGATGGGACACGTGTTGAGCTTATAAGAACCGACTTTCCTAGCTGGAATCCTAGGTGTCATCATGTGAGAGCAAACACTACTTTATATAATTAGATATATATGTTTTAAATCTTTAGAACCTTTTATATAAAAAATTATCTGACGAATAGAGAAAATTGCGTGATTTTGGTTAGGTTGAGGTAAAGACAAACCATAACTTTCTACTTTTATCCGCATGATTAGAAGAAGCATTCTCCTGGACCATCTTGCTTGACAATATCAATTATTTTTATCATAATGTGATATTTATATTTGGCTATCATCTTTTCGATGAAACTCCAAACTCTTTTCGAAATTTTATTTATTGCATAATAATGGCCAAATTCCACTTAGTATCTTTTTTTGAAACACTTAGGATCTATAGATACTCTTTGATAAAGAACCCAATTTAGTGATTCTCTCCAAATAAATAATAAGTGGAACTGCCAATTTTCAACAGTTATAAAAATATCGTCAAACAACAAAAAAAAATTGCATCTCCAGTGAAAAACCGATAATATTATTGAATGTAATCTACAAATACCTTGGCGGTTGCATCACCATGAACAAATCCCAAATTTGATTTTGAACTCCGTTCATCTCCGACAATGACACACCATAATGATTTCCACGGCAATTGTTTCCGAAACAAAGCGGTTAAAATGAATTCGCAACCACTTGATTTTGAATTCAACACCACTTATTTTGATTGTGTTCAGAGCCGGTCCTAGAATTCTTAAGGTCACAAGCCCGGACCAAAAATGTGGCTGAAGAAAAATATATGTTGCAAGGTGGTTTTGAACCTTTGACTCTAAGGGAAATAGATGCTTCCAATTAACCACTAGACTAAAGGTAGTTTTAGAAAAAGTCTGGCCGGTGTATACTTATATAATTTGAGGCCGGAAGCCTGTGCTTCATCTGCTTTGGGCCAGGGCCGGCAATGATTGTGTTAACATTGATCATGGCCAAAGAAGCCATGCCGGAGGTTACAAAAACAAATTGGAAGAAGACAAAGTAATCTCCAATCCATTGTAAAGAAATTTCTTATCGTATGGAAAGAAGAACACAAAACTCATAAGCATTAACAAACTGATCATGGCTTCATCAGAATTAAAATTTGGCCTATTGAGAGAAAGCAATCACATTCTCAATCGCCATAACTGTCACGTCTCTCGTCTCCTCGAGCTTGTTATTTCTACATGATTACATTAAAATATTTTAGACTTTTAATCAATATATTTTTTTAAAAAAATTAGTTTTCTATTTACTTTTTGTTTTCTTCCGGTTTCTCCGAAGAAGAAACTTTTTCACCAAACAAAATTTTAATATGGTTACTGCTAGAATGAATTTTGAGAACTTTATTTAAATTTTTTTATTGGTATTGGTTTTTGAATTTTAAAGTACTAGTAAAATCAATTTTTTATTACTCTAAATATTTTCAAAATTTCATTGCATATGGTTGGTTTTATATTCTAAACGAAACTTTGATGTTAGGGATGAAATTGTCTTTATTTTATACTCATTCAACTTATGTATGTACTAGATTATCAAAATATATGTATTAATTCATAATATTGTCAATGAACAAAATCTCGCATCAGCGTTCTTATGAACTAAAATTGCATCACTAATAAGAATAAACAAATATTCCTCACATCAAACAAATCAAAGATTTTTCAACTAGAAACAATGTGCCAATATCAGTCTTTCATACTTTTATACACTCATGTCTTCAAAGTGGTTTGAAGAACTCATCATTTTCATAAGATGTTTTTTTCCCTTCAATTCATTTGTTCAAAGGAAATGAACTTGGGTCTAAAGTTTCATTCATATGAGTTGTCCACTGAATGATTTTAGAGACTCCTGCCAACACAAATCCACCGCCAAACATAACCCCTAGTTTGACAGTCGTGAGTGAAGTCATGTGAATTCATATCACCATCGAGACCGTAAAGAACCCCATGACAACTCCGTAATCTCCATAAACCTTGAGCTGTAGTCCTGTCACAAAGAAGTGAATTGCCCAAGAGATTGAAGCGAAAATCAGACTCATTCCGGATGCTTCTCCCCGAACTCATCCGTAAAAAAAAATTTAAAGGGTCCACTTCTAATTTTTGTTCTAAAATTTAAATATATGTATTTATTCTAAATGAAAAATTTAAAAATTCATATTTGTTATTCCTTGTTGTATATCGTAGCTCTTTCTCACTGACTTTCTGAGATACATCAAAAAGAAAAAATCATGAAAATAAATTGATAGAGAAATTAATGGGTTGAATCCGGTGTGCTAGAAAATTGACTAAGATAAGGATGAACTGTTAGGATTTTAACCTAGCTTGTGCTATAGAAGTTGGAATAAACTTAGTACCAAAACTTATCTCTTATTCACTCTTAAAAAATAGTGTTTCACGAGAACAAAATAAATATCACAAGATAATAACCAAAGCAAAACTTCTATTAATTGCTAATCTCTCTTGATCTCTCTTTATCTAACTTATTGCTCTAGTCTCTCTTCTTAATCGGATACGCTTTGCTGTTGTTGAGGCTCTCCTTATATAGTCAGAACTTAGACCTAATCCTTTTGTTACAAGGAAAAACTAGACCGTCATTAACGAAACCGGAACATGCCGACAAAAGGATTCTTTTGCTATTGGGCTTAGAGTAAAATTGGAGCCATATCATACAATTTCCACTTTGGGCCCAAATCCAGACTAGGCATGAAAGTATATCTTTTAGAGTTTGTTTGCATTGCCATCATCTGCTTGATCATATAAGTTTCAAACACTATTCGTCTGTGTTTGATAGACAATAATATTTTATCCACCAACTCTGGCCTCAGGAACATTCATGTCACTAAGCGTGATCTCTTCTACACTAACGTCAAGCTATTCTTCCAGGTAAGTTCCTTTGCTTTCACTTTTCACAATTCCAAGGTGGATCTTGAAAACATCTCTGGCTCATTCAGCTGAACTTAACTAAATTTCAGGACCATACAAAGAGTGATGCTGTGTTGGACGATGTGTCGTGTATGCTTGGCTGCACAAGGTCAAGCCTCAATGTAATTGCAGTAGAATAAAGGTGCGGTGGTGTTAAATTGATTTAGAACTTTTTTTATAAATTGTTTATTATTTTTGTATTTACAAAACGTTTTTTCTATATAAATTCGATTTTACAAAACGTTTTTGTATATAAATTCGATTTTTGGATTTATAAAAGATGATTTCATATTTATAAAAATATTTATATTTATTAAAACTAATTTTGTATTTATAAAACATTTTTT
>NC_027749.1:288128-322505 GCF_000695525.1 Brassica oleracea var. oleracea | reverse complement strand
TTTTTTTTTTAATTTTGGAAATATTCCGAGGAAGTGTATCCCTCGGAATATTCTGACGACATCTTCCTCGGAATATTCCGAGGAATTTCCGACGAAAAAAGTCCTCGGAATATTCTGAGGAAATGAATTTCTTCGGAATTCCGTCGGAAATTTCCGAGGGATTTCCGAGGGATTTCCGAGGAAAAATGAATTTCCGAAGAAAAATGAATTTCCGATGAGTTATTTCCGAGGACTTGTTTCGTCGGTATGTTTATTCCGACGACGTAGTGTGGAGACATGATAGACTGCACAAAGATGAGAATGGGTGGGGGATGCAATTACTCTTCCTTTTCTCTGAACGGAATAAGTAACACTTTCCTTGGAGTGCAATTCATAACAACTTCTTTTTAACACTTCTCTTTTTTTGGGTTATTATGGTAAACTAGTGCACCAAAAAAAAAAAGGAATAAGTAACACTTTCCTCTCTTTTTTGGGGTTATTTTCTCCTCAGACTTAAAAAAAAAAGGAAAGTCGGAACCCTAAATAAAAAAGAAGATTATAGGGATGAAGGTTTCATCCAAATCTCAAAAGTTGAAAGATGGGTGATGCAAAGATAGTTCAAGGAGTGAATTGCCCGATAGCACGATGGATATATCGAGGGATATGCATGTTAGCATCTGTGAGCTGGTTAATTATGCTCGCTCTAGAACTCTTCTGGCCGGAGGTTTCTTCGTTGTCGCAACCGAAACAGAAAGAAGGACCGGGCACGTTGGTGCTCGGTTCAGCACCGTTCTTGATTTATACGGTTGTGGTGGTGAGGTCGTTTTACCTCCCGGTTCCAACATCTTTTGATCTACAAGCAGACTGGAGACTACTTTTGTCTAGTTTCCTTGCAGTTATGACTGTAACTATGTGCGGTGCATCAACTCGTCGTGTCGTAGAATTGCCTATCCTTGCGTTTTCGTTAATATCTGGCTTCTACTCCGCCTTGCTACTCGAATGGCCAGTCAAAGATTTATGCGTCCAACATGTTGTCTACACTTATTTTGTATTGGCTTTGATTGGGTATTTAGGTTATCATCGACCTGTTTGGCCGGCTTGTCTTTTCGTAGTTGTCTTGGTCATTGTCAATGCCTTTCTTTTCTATGGAGTACTTTGTCTTGATCTCCCAAAGCCACCAGAGCCGGAAGAGGAGGAGAACTACAAGGATTCTCCTGTCTGAATCTTAATTTTCAGGGGTTTAATCTAATTGCTTTCTGTCTGTCATGTAATAAGAAACCCTTTTGTGTATTAGCGCAATTTCAACCATACTTATGATTGCAACATCGAGTGATAGGGGAATGATCAAACTACTACTTTTATTTTATTTTGGAAAAAAAGAGCTAGAGTTTAACACAATAAGACTTTATGTTATCTAACTCTTAAGAATTTTAACACAAGAATGGGGTAAACAAGAATTTAAATTTTAAGAATTTAATTCATTTAGGTTCTAAAAGCATATCCTTAGAACACATAAAACAAATTTTGTTATAATTGAAAAACCCATGGGGTAAACAAGAATTTAATTCATTTAGGTTTTAATTAAATATATATGCACATCTACATATCTAATTGCATTACTTGAAAATACTATATATATGTTTTAAATCTTTAGAACCTTTTATATAAAAAATATCTGACGAATAGAGAAAATTGCGTAACATGTACTCAAAGACGTTAAAAACCTTTAGAGATTTTGATTAGGTTGAGGTAAAGACACCATCACTTTCTACTTTTATCCGCCTGATTAGACCATCCATATACCAAAAGTAAGATATGCTGAAAGTATCAGGAACACATAAAGCGTCAGGGAAAATGACTTATTTCCTTATGAACTAGTTATGAACTAGTTGTTTCCAGCTTTTTCACACACGAACTTTTTGGTCATGCCAAAACCCACATGAACTATTCTTTTTTTTTTATTCTATACACAAACTATCGATTTTAAATCAATTCCCCCAAAACCGTAAACGCTGTTATGTATCTGTTAACAACCTAATGACGTGGCTAACCAGGTTTAGTAACTCATTTAATTTGGGTTAAAGAAAGGAACATGACGTCGTTTTGGTTCTTCTTCTTCATTCAGAAAATGAAGTCATTTAATTTTGCATCATCAATTGTGGATAAATTTAACTTAGGGTTCACGACTCATTACTCAGAGAAAAAAACGAGAGAGATTGGCATGATTATCGAGGGAGAGATTCAAGTGAAACAGAGAAGATAAGGTCAAGAATTGGAGAATGGACATTAGAGGAATTGTGACTCATTACAGATGTGGAGAACATGTGAGACTGCTTACGTCTCGGACAGTGAAAAATCGAGGGAGGCTTTTTCATTCTTGTCCTTATGGAGATGAGGTAATGTTGTAATTGTTGTTATTGTTTCTTATTCTGGTTATGGACATGATGAACTGGTTATGTATTTCTGAGAAAAAAACGATTTGTTGTTGTGTTAGGTACAATCAGTTTGGTTTAATTTTGTTGTAAATCGAATTGTTTCAGACAAGTCGGTTCCATTTGTTGAAGTGGGCAGATAGATCGGCCCTTGAAGAGATTGAGGATATGAAGGTAAGAATTGATTATCTTGAAAAAGCTTCAAGCACTTTAGAAAAAGATAACGAGAGCTTCAATTCTGAAGTGGAAACTCTTACAATCGAGACCCGCACTAATGAAGCAGTTGTGTACAGTTCACAGAAAGAGTTACAAGGATTTGAGAAAGAACTTCAAGATTGCAAGATGGAGGTGAAAGGGCTAAAGAACATGGTAGTGTGTGTTGTTGTAATTGTTTTGTCTGCAAATTTGTGATGTAGGTGTTGGAGATGGAAAGAACATGGGATGTTTTTGTGTATTGTTAGACGGATATGGTTAAGACGGGGGAATGATGTTTCTGTGTATTGTTAGACGGATATGGTTAAGACGAGGGAATGATGTTTTTTTATGTAAAATTGGCGGCTGTTGTCATGATGTACTTTGGTTGCTATGACCACTTCTAATATAAATCTAGAACCATTTCACTATCTAGAACCGGATTGGCAATACTTAAACCATATGATCCAAAATAGATCATATACACCAACCATTAAACTCAAATGACATCACATAAGAAGCCTTAAAACAATCCGAAATAAGCCATAATTAAATTTCAAAATACATATTCAGAAATCATAAAACAGCTATTTTAGTCACAATCCAAAATAAGCCATAATTCAAATCCAAAGTACATATTCAGAAATCATAAAGCATCTATTTAGTCGAACACTTGTCTTTGTGGTTGTTGACTTGATACTTCACCTTGTGTCACATTCTCCACATCTACCACAATGCAAGTTCATTTTCTTTGAACAAATGAATTGTAGGAAAAAAACATCTTGTGAAAATGATGAGAAACCACTTTGAAGACATGAGTGTATAAAAGCATGAAAGACTGATATTGGTCCATTATTTCCAGTTGAAATATTTTGAAAAATATTTGATTTGTTTGATGTGAGGAATATTTGCTTATTCTTTTTAGTGATGCAATTTTAGTGCATAAGAACGTTGATGTGAGATTTTGTTCATTGACAGTATTATGAATTAATACATATATTTTGATAATCTACTACATACATAAGTTGAATGAATATAAAATAAAGACAATTCCATCCATAACATCAAAGTTTCGTTTAAAATATAAAACAAACCATATGCAATGAATTAACCCTTTGTGCTTCAGCCAACATAGACATCGTCCATACGGTCTTGATCGACTTCTTCAACGGATTTTTCTTAAGCACAACTCTCTTGGTTTCTTTCTTCACCACGCTCATTGGTGTTAATAATCCTAGCACTTTCTGCCGTTTCAGGAGTAGTAGTCTTTTGTTCTTGACCAGCAGTGGCTTTCTCATGTTCCTTCCCGGAAACAGCCAGTGACGTTTCCCTGAGAAACAAAAGTGATTAAGAAGAAGGGTTAAAAATGAGAAGAGAAGAGAAGAGAAGAGAATATCACTTTCTTGTGTATTGATCAATATACCTTATTTCTTGGACGACACGTGTTTGAGATTGTGCTTGAATTTGCCTAGCTGTCTCAGCTGTTTCTTGTTGCATCTTTGCAGTCATATTGAGGTTCTTCAATGGGTTCTTCTTCATGAGTAGTAATATTCTGTTCTTGAGCAGCAGTGACTTTCTCATGTTCCTTCCCGAAAGCAGCCAGTGACGTTCCCCTGAGAAACAAAAGTGACTAACAAGAAAGGTTAAAAAGGAGAAAAAAGAGAAGAGAGGATCACTTTCTTGTGTATTGATCAATATACCTCATTTCTTGGACAACACGTGTTTGAGATAGTGTAGTTGTCTCAGCTGTTTCAAGCTTAATGTTAGGCTGACTGTTGTTCCTGGAGATGACATGCCTTACAGGTGCGGTCATAACGTCTGGTAAACATTGTTCTGTGCTCATGTCACCCTCATGATGTGTTGCAGTACTAGTTCATGCGTTACTAGGACCATCTTCTTCATCTCCTTGTGTTCAGCACTCCACGTAACCCTGGTTCAGATGAGTTGTCCACTGAATGAGTTTAGAGACTCCGTTCTGTCACAAAGAAGTGAGTTGCCCGGTTCCGACATCTTTTGATCAGTTGCACGCTCTGTTCAGCGCCGTTCTGGATTTATACGGTTGTGTTGGTGAGGTTGTTTTACCTCCCGGTTCCTACATCTTTTGATCCACAAGCAGAATGGAGACTACTTTTGTCTAGTTTCCTTGCAGTTATGACGGTACCTATGTGCGGTGCATCAACTCGTCGGGTCGTACAAGGGCCTATCATTGTGTTTTCGTTAATGTCTGGCTTGTTTTCCGCCTTGCTACTCGAACAGCCAGTCAAAGATATATGCATCCAACATGTTGTCTACACTTATTTTGTATTGGCTTTGATTGGGTATTTAGGTTATCAGCGACCTGTTTGGCCGGCTTGTCTTTTCGTAGTTGCCTTGGTCATTGTCAATGCCTTTCTTTTCTATGGAGTACTTCGTCTTGATCTCCTGGAGCCAGAACCGGAAGAGGACTACAAGGATTCTCCGGTCTGAATCTTTTCAGGAGTTTAATCTAATTGCTTTCTGTCTTTCATGTAATAAGAAACTCTTCTTTGCTAATTCTTTGGTCTAACTACTCTTTTTTATTTTATTTTATTTTGGGTATCCATACAAAGAAACTCACTCTCAACTAAAGTATCATAAGCTCCAAAATAAACTAAAGGAAATAAAAGCAAAAGAATTTCAACTTTCACCAAATAATAATTTTCCAAGAGATGTTAGAAGAGTTTGTGGATGTTGATCATATCTTAGAAGCAGTGCCGGCCTTGAATATTTACAGACCGGAAGCAAGTTATAAAGATAAAGGCCCATTCATAAATAGAAATATTAATTAATCCATTGTTAGTAAATGATATATATATATATTAAAATTTATGTGTAAGAAGAAAATGGTATTGAAGTCAACCGAACTCGTCACCCTGCATTCCAAAATAACTACGTTAACCACTAGACTAGTTAAAGATTTTTGTACGAAATTGGCTGAAAAATAACTTTAAAAAGCGAAGGCCGGAAGCTCAAGCTTCCTCCGCTTCCGGTCAGGGCCGCTACTGCTTAGAAGCCATGACGAGCCAGAACTTGCGTATTGGTTATCTCAGCGTCAGTGTGTTTCATGAGCTGAGCCGTACTATAATAATAACCCGCTTAATATCCGCGCAGTTGCGCGGAATGAATGTTATATATAAAAATAATTTTTATATATTATTATTTATTTGTAATCATTTATGTATTATGTATATAATTAAATTAGAGTAAACACATAAATCAAAACAATACATCTTGTTTATTTCAATATATTTTTGGTAAATAAATCAAAACAAATATTTTATTTATTTTATATGGTATATAACTAAATTTCAATGACATGAACATATATATATATATAGTATATATTAATATAAATATTTACTATTGAGAATTCATACTCGTATGATAAACACAAAATTTCTAATGTGCGATTTTTTGAATGCAAAATTTCAAAATTAAAATATTAAGGTTTCAATATTTTTGCAATAAAAATATTGAAATGATCATATTTAAGTATTTTCTATGTTATATAGCTTAATTTGAAACTATATTAATATATAATATGAATGTCTAGTAAATGAGAGTTCATATTCATACGATTTATAATTATTTGTTTCTTGTTATTACCAAAAAAGTTAAGCCATTGATCACAAAATTTTAGTGTGAGACATTTAACGTTTTAGTAATTTTAGTTTATAGGTGTTTTAAAAATTCAAAATATAACATATAAGAATTTTTTTTATTATATGGTGAATGTGGTTGTTTAATATCTTTTAATAATATAAAATTAAACAAAAAGAAAGAGCTAAAATACAGAATTATTATCAAATATTTATTATTCATAATCGTTAATTGTCATATATACGTTAATCATATTAGGCAATTTCGTAGCTTTTATTTAAGGAAAGTGCGAAAATATTCTTTTGTATGCTATTTATCAATTTAATAGTTAGTTTAATAAAAAATATAATACTTTCTCTGGATTTTAATATAAGATAGGTTTTACACACATTAAGAACAATAAATACACTTTTAATTGTTACTTTTTGATTATATCAATAAAGTTTCACCACTCATAATTTTACTTTTTAATTTATGTTTAAATTTTAAAAATAAATGCATTAATTATATCTCAAAATATCGAACTTCACAAAATTTAAATTGGTTCGTTTTCGAGATTTTAAGTGGTTGGGTTTGGCTTATATATTATTATATCACAACAACCTAAACACACTCGCTCACCCCGCCGCCGTCCAAGAAGAAGAAGCAGTCGAGAAAGCTTTCGGACTTTGGAACAACTGAATATGTGTCCAAAGCTTGGCCGTGATTCATGAGTTGTGAGTCTTTCTCCTAATTTTAGTCTTGAGAGTTTGAGGTATTTTCTCTGTATTTATCAAAGAGTTCATAAAGGTTGAATTTTTATTCTTAAATTTTAAGTAGAGCTTGAAACAAAATTCGCTGCTGCTGCTGCTTTTCAAATACACACAAAGCATCCCACATTGGTCTTGGTGGTTTGAGCTAACACCATTGAGGAGATGTGTCTATAAATGCGAAAGCGAAGTTAGCATGACATATCAAGCTTTATAAGTTTCAAAACTTGGGTCTATTAATCATTGCTATATCATCATCTTTTCGATTTGGCCTCACTTAGTACTTGTTTTACTCGACATCTATCACTTTAGCTACACTCATCCTCCGTTAATGGAGGCTAGACTCTTTAATTTGAATGAATGAATATGTGTTTGATCAAAAATATAACTGGTTACTTGAGTTCAAACAACTTAGCATGGTTCTCCATTATCTATAATCTGTTAAATCCTGCAGGTTCCTTGAGAGCTTGCAAGTGGAGTATTGTTCAAGTTGCAATGCGAGATAACCAGGCCAGCGAGTGGAACAAGACGGTCTACTGATCTTAATATAAAGTTTCACTACAAAATCACCTTTGTATATGTTCATGTTACTGACTGCTATTGTGTGAGTTTATGAAAAATCAAATATGATTTTGTTTGTGAAAAATGCAATGCACTACTGTAAATACGTTAATTAAGGTAAACAAAGAGGGTAAGATATATCATCATGAAACAGAGCCAAACCAAGAAAAATAAAAGAATAACAGGATCCCTCTATAAGAAGAATTGCAGACGTCGTGAAGTTTTTGTATGCCCCGTATCTTTCTTGTAAGTACACCATTTAGCAATCCAAAGGTAGGCGAAGAAATTCAAGAAACTCAAAAACAGCCAAATAACCAATAGTAGTAGTAATCAAGATGACCTCTGGTCAGGTTATCAGCTATCCACCCTGGTCTTCCACCAGTAGTCGTCACTTTTGTAACAACCGTCACCAGCAATGTGCTTAGACAGTTCCCTAATGCCACCGTCGTCAGCGCCAATGCCGAGCAAAGACTCCTCATAGCATCAGGTGCTTCAGGGACTTTTCACTTTGGATTTTCTGAAATGAAGCAAACAATGACTTGAAGCATTCTTGTGATGGGACTTCCTCCTGGTTTCTGAAGCCTATAGAAGTTGCTTCCCGCTAAGAACAAGAGGACAGCCACGGCCAAACCCCAACCAACATTCATCTAAATCCAAACGAGAACAGAGGAAGCGATCATTGCACCAACGTTGATCACAAAGTAGAACCAGTTGAAGAAAGAGCTCTTTAACTCTTCGTATTTTTCTAAAACTCCTATCTTAATCATTTTATTAGCTAAATAAATACTACACAAACGAGTGAACGACTTATCAAACATTACGCCACGCGAGAAGTGTTAATACGACATGATTTGAATTACATAACAGATATCAAAACGGAGTATCAGAAAGAATCAAATTGATTTTATTTTTGTTAAGCTTGTTTGAAAATTTAATGCCTACGTTTTAGCTGTCACTTCGAAAGAATAAAAATGACAAATACTTTGTTTTTTTTTAACAGAGAGAGTTATGTTCAACAAAAGTCAAGGAAAGAGTATACAAGTAGTAACATTTTGTTTTCTCTATGAAAAAAGAGTTTTCTACATTGAACAAATAACAGAAAAATCCACAATGACTTTGTTAAGAGTTGTTAAACATTAGCTTTCAGCAGTGGTGGATCTAGAGAGAAAGGACTGGATGTTCATGCACCTACTGTTTTTTGTTTTACGTCTTACATTTTTCTAATGTAAAGTTACATGAATTAGTTAGATAATTGTGAGAAAAAAAAAATATATTTTGTGCATCCAGTAATTGATCTTCTTTAGTTTATGTATCAATTACCTCTACATTTGTCCCTGGCTGTCACTCTGTGACTTTTTTTTTTTTAACACTTTATTTTATTAATCTGATTTATAACATGTTACATCATAGAAGAATGACAAAACGACAGAGAATTTCAACACCAAAAGCTAGCAAGGACAATCACAAATGCCACATTAGCTATACCTATATCAAACTGGTCTTGTTTCAAATAAATAGATTAGGTGTTCCCGTACCCACAATAGCAGACGGACTTCTAATACCTTTAGCGAAAACATGACAATCATTCTCATCGTCTAGATAGGTCTTCTTCTTCATTGCCTTTATCAAACTTGTCCAGAATTAGCTTCAGCTAAGCTACCATACAAGCTCGAATTACAAAGTAAAAATCAGATGGATAGCCTGGACTGATGCTTCAGATCCACTATCACCACCGTAGAAACACAGACTCAATGAAACAAAGGAAACCATAACCAATCCCAAAATAAAATTAGATCCAACTCCTCAAACGCGAAAGAAGGACGAAAGCACTACAATACCAATTATTATATAAAACTAAACAGCTTTAAAGAAAAGCATCGTGTTGCAATAATTTATCATGAGGACGAGACCCAAAACGTAACCTAAAGCCGGTGAACATGAGCTAACCCGTTGCTAAAAGACAAACGCTTCAACACCACTCCTATAAAGAGACCAACACAACCGAACAAGGCCATACAAATCAAAAACGAAGAAGACCAGCGCCTTAGATCCGCTTTGAATTCTTGCACGATGTCGCACAATAATTGTAGATGAAACCACACCACAAGACACCGAGATCTGAGAAGGAAAAACAAAAGAAACAAGCTAGAGAGGAAGAAGAGCCCCTCCGGCGCCAGCGAAGACCGCCAGTCACCGGAGAGACTGCAAAGAGGCATTAGATTATAAGGAGATACGTCACTCTGTGACTTAGAAAGACGATAAATATAATCGTCCTCCCCCGAATGTTCAAAAAAAAAGAGAGCATAATTTATTCTAATTGATGGATAATGAGGTTTTTACCATTGTGTTTCTTGTTTACTAAAAGTTTTTTTGGGCCTTAAATATTGTTAAATGATTCATATGTTGTTCATATAGACAAAATTCATTAAAAAATTTTTTTTGAAAGAACTAGTTGATTGATATAGAAAGGATTTACTCTCCAATAGGAGGGATTAATACAAAGAGGCTTAAGGCGGCCTTAGCTGAAATAACACCCGAAATATCTGTCATATTAAGCTAGCAAATTCATATCCAAAAATTTAGCCCAAATATAAAATCATTGGAAAGAAAACACTCCCGTCGCACTCAAATACAGGTTGACTACTTTTTAATTCCGGACCAAACTAATTGTTCGGTTATTGCTTCCCAACAAATATAATCATTTCTGTTAGATGTTATCCTCCAATATGATTTCTTGAGCTATTTCTCAACCATTTTCATACTATTTCTTGGAAAAATGAAGTCTAATTACCTTTGTTACACTGCACGTTTGTCAATATATGCCATATGATCCCATATATATATATATATGTTTTTTCTTTTGTAGATTGTTATGATGGTTATCATATCACTTTAAAAAACTATTGTAAAGTTTAGACAATGTCCACATGTAGTTATACTTAAACCTCTTGATGCATTTCTCATTTATTGGGGTCGTGGCTTATATATGAGTGAAGAAATTATAGATATTTGTGCTTTTATATCAATAAAATAGAAACTCATTTCTGTGATGATGTGTGTTCATGGTGTAATAGTCGATAATATAATATAAAATGGTTTTCTTTCTTCATTTCCAAAAGAAGAAGTAATAATGTATGTTTAAAGACATCACTACGGAATAATCATTTTTCAGAACGAATGAATAAAACTAATTGAGACATAGAAAAAAAACAAGGCCTCGAGAAGAAAACATGAAAAGAATCCAACCTACGCTTTAGGTTCCACCCACAAAGAGAAACATATACTTTCCCTCTAAGCTTTCGAGCTTTACCAAACTGACAAAGCACAAGAACCCAACATCTCCATCTTTATAAGCCAATGATCATGAATCATTTTCAAATCACAAAAGAAAGAGAGAAAGTAGAGAAATCAACACAACATCAGCAGTTTTACTAAACTAAGGGCAAAGAAAAATGGAATTTCCAATCCGGATCTTAGTGCTCTTTGCATTGCTGGCCTTTCCGGCATGTGTCCACGGTGCAATCCGCCAGTACACTTTTAACGTAAGTCCACATCAGTGTTATCATAATGCATGCATGATTCAAATATATATAATGATCTCGTCACAAATAGTACTTCTTAAATTTTGGGCATATATGTAAACGTACTTAAACGTAACTATTTAAACTTTCAGGTGGTGACGAAGCAAATGACGCGGCTTTGCTCAACAAAACAGATAGTTACCGTTAACGGTAAGTTTCCAGGACCCACAATATATGCTAATGAAGACGACACAATTCTCGTTAACGTCGTCAACAACGTCAAGTATAATGTCTCTATCCATTGGTGAGAACCAAACCTAATCATTTGAACCAAACCTAATCATTTGAAACAATCAAATTAATTACTTGCCTCCCTTAGTTTTCAAAACTCTTCAAGATGGACCTAAATATTATATATTTTTCGCAGGCATGGAATAAGACAATTAAGAACCGGTTGGGCCGATGGACCAGCCTACATTACCCAATGCCCCATTAAACCGGGTCACAGCTACGTGTATAATTTCACGGTCACAGGGCAACGTGGAACACTCTGGTGGCACGCACATGTTCTTTGGCTCCGAGCTACGGTTCATGGTGCCATCGTGATTCTGCCAAAACCGGGTCTACCTTACCCGTTCCCTAAACCACACAGAGAAGAAGTCATCGTACTAGGTATTAGTCTAAAGAGAGATACTCACGGAGTGCTTTAATTATTATTTGATCAATAATTTGGAACTCCCTGTTTATCTTTCTATAGGTGAGTGGTGGAAATCCGATACCGAAAATGTTATTAATGAAGCATTAAAATCCGGTTTAGCACCTAATGTCTCAGATGCTCATGTCATTAACGGCCATCCCGGTCTCGTCCCAAACTGCCCATCGCAAGGTACCGTAGTTAGTCCTGTAATGTTTCCAACAATTTGAATTTATGGATTCTTACATCAAATGAAACATCCTTAATTAATTTATTTGTAGTTTCAAAAAAAAATATTTATAACAAGCTAAAATTAATAAGAATTTTATTTAATAATATTGATTTTTTTAAATAATTTGATTTTTTTTTTGTTTTAGGTAATTTTAAATTAGCGGTAGAGAGCGGGAAAACATACATGCTACGACTAGTAAACGCAGCAATGAACGAAGAGCTCTTCTTCAAGATCGCTGGCCACCGCTTCACCATTGTGGAAGTCGATGCCGTCTACGTCAAACCCTTCACCACCGACACAATCCTAATCGCTCCCGGCCAAACCACCACCGCCTTGGTCTCGGCTGCCCGTCCCTCAGGCAAATACCTAATCGCCGCCGCTCCATTCCAAGACTCAGCAGTCGTGGCTGTGGACAATCGCACAGCCACTGCCACAGTACATTACTCCGGCACACTCTCCGCCACACCTACCAAAACCACTTCACCGCCACCTCAGAACGCCACATCCGTCGCCAACTCGTTCGTTAATTCTCTACGGAGTCTCAACTCAGCCACATATCCAGCTAAAGTTCCAACCACCGTAGATCATGATCTATTATTCACCGTGGGACTAGGAATCAACCGCTGTCACAGCTGTAAGGCGGGGAACTTTTCACGAGTAGTCGCCGCGATAAACAACATTACGTTCAAGATGCCTAAAACGGCTCTGCTTCAAGCGCATTACTTCAACCTAACCGGAATCTATACAACCGATTTTCCAGCTAAACCGCACCATGTTTTTGATTTTACCGGAAAACCACCTTCGAATCTAGCAACCATGAAAGCCACAAAGCTTTACAAGCTACCGTACAATTCAACGGTGCAAGTTGTTTTACAGGATACCGGAAATGTGGCGCCGGAAAACCATCCAATTCATCTTCATGGGTTTAATTTCTTTGTGGTTGGTATTGGATCTGGTAATTATAACTCCAAGAAAGATGCCAAGAAATTTAATCTTGTTGATCCGGTGGAGAGGAACACCGTTGGAGTACCTTCTGGTGGTTGGGCGGCCATCAGATTCCGAGCAGATAATCCAGGTATATATATCATCATCTTTCCAAATATATAACTAATCCAATATAAACCAAAGTTTTTAGAAAGTTAGTTTAACAGGAAGAAAAAAACTGAAATACAAACTACTTAGAGCCTTAATATCACATATGTGTACAAAATATAGAGGTTACAATTGATAACTGTGGCTGTTTTGTACTAATATTTATGTGGTTGCAGGGGTTTGGTTTATGCATTGCCATTTAGAGGTGCACACAACATGGGGACTTAAGATGGCTTTTCTGGTGGAGAATGGTAAAGGTCCCAACCAATCAATTCTTCCTCCTCCAAGTGATCTTCCCAAATGTTGACAACTCCAAAAACAAATCAAATTAATTTTTTTTCCTCTACATTTTTCAATTAGATATTTGTCTGTAAACTGTCAACAAAGTCATTGTATGATTGTGCTACGCTTTAGTGAAAGGTTGAAACATGCATACCCGTTTTCAGCTCACCAACTTTTTGTAACCTACAAAATTGTGAAACTTTATCCATGGTTTATTCCAAATTTTGGCAAACTGTCAGTAATAAATATTTTGGATCCACACACACAAAATTATCATTCAGAAATCAGAATACAATACACTACAAAATATCTTTAATTTAAATCTGCATTGACGATCTAATTTTACAAATCTTTTAAACAATTGGATGGTAAGAGAAGAAAACAATTAACGTTTTTACATGGGGTCCTTTTTACATTTTGCTAATTATTTCGAACTTTCACCGAAAGCTAAAACGGTGTCTAGTAATGATTCGATAAAATTAATAAAAAAAAAATTTCTTGAATTTGATTAAGTAGGGGGAATGTCAATTTCCAGTAGACACACGGGAAAGAGAAAAGGAAAATACTCCCTATCAGAACAAAATAAATTAAATAAAGCCAAGCAAGAGTAATAAATTTGACAGAAAATGTTTTTTTACTAATTATAGTAAGCGAATCTTACTAAATGTAGAATCCAAGAAGAAGTCACTCTCTGTCAAACAGAAACAGAGAAACTTGTGTCTGCTACAAATCAGCAGATGACACTTACATCTTACGCTTCAAATTTTGTGTATTGTTCAATGAATGTGACAATTTTCATTTTTTGCGCTGGATTCATTTGTTGTCCCTACCATGAATTTTTTTCCATTAATTTTTAATATTATAAATATGTAAATATGCATATTAGCTGCTAAAATAATGGGATACAACCCAAAAAAAAATTGAATATGGGATATATGTGATACAAGTGAAAGAGATATCCGTTTATGTTTTTGATTCACATTATCAGTATTTTTTTAGAACTATTACCAGTCTTATGTGTGTTCGTATTATTCACATCCATGTTTAACAATATTTTTCGATAAATTTTGTAAGTAAACGAAAAAACATTATGAGTTGGAAAGAAACATCATGACTGTGGCCTGTTGGTAGTTATAATAATTGGTAGCAATGCATTATATATATATTTTTATCAAATAAATCATATAGTTTGCTAGAGGTGGAGCTTGGTACCGTCCATTTGAGGTGGTGAGACATTAATATATAAACTTTACTATGTGAAAGCAACCAGCACGTATATGTTTCATAATGTCCTTACATGTATGAATAAACTAAATTAACAATGCTAAATACTCTCTCCGTTCTTAAAAGATCCATATTCTAGAGAAAGCTTTTGTTTCAAAAAATACATATTTTATATTTTTAATGTAATTTTTTTCAACTAATAATAAAAAATTGTGAAGTTCAAAAACATTAATTGTATTTCTTAAAATCTTATTGGTTTTAAAATATAGGAAATATAAAATTACAAAAAACTATGCATTTATAGATAAGTTTTAATATGTTTTATTAAAAATTGTGAAAATTCTAAAAACATGGATCTTTTAGGAATTGAAGAAATACTACTCAACAATATCCTTAGGGCATATGCATCGGGGGCTTTTAGCATTTTCTTAGGAGGGAACCACAAAAACATAAAAATCGGTAATCAAAAGCGCCAGTTAAAGATCGATGTTTGAGTGATCCTTGTACTGTTTTGCGGGCCCCACAACACGTGGCAGCCCGCGATTGGTTCCGTTATTTATTTTTATAAATCAGATAAGACAGAAAAAAACAAATTTCGAAATCCATTTTAGGTTTCACCCGATAATCATGGTCTTAGCTACTTGCCACCCACAGCTATGCTCCGAGTTTCTTTCTTTGTTTTATTTTGATTTTTTTTCCACCACCTAATCTATTTTACACTACGGTTTTATAGATTTTCGCATGTCTCAGGTTTTGAACCCAGGTTGGACAAAGAGAATCTTTAGGTTTCAGATGTTGCCACTAGACCAAAGGAATTTATTGATCATTTGTGGCCGAAATTTTATTTATAATAATACGGCCGGAAGCAACTGCTTCCATGGCTTGGCCCACGGGCCGACTCTGCGTAAAAGAGTTCGATGGTAAAAACTAAGAACCCAATGAGTTTATTGAGTTTAATTGGTCCAGCTAAGTTAACTGACGTTTCTCTGTGTGGGGGGTGGGGGGGGGAGGGGGGATTGGTTTCATGCCATGGTGTAACGTACTTCAGTTAATTGTTTATAAATTCCTTAGATTAAATATGTTATAGATAGAATATAGCTTATGTTTGTGTTCTTAGGTTTTTTTTTTCTTGTCAACTGGGATATTTATTACAACGGGTCAGAGCCCAACAAGAGACTCAGCCCAACACAAAAATAAAACAGAAGGCCTAAACAAACGGGCCGCATTTACATAACTCCGTGGGCCTACAGCCCAACAGAGAAAACCGTTGAGGAAGGTCAGCGACACTTGCCACCACGTGTCTGAGCGACAAACGACTCTAAGACACGCGTCAAGACGAAGCACCACCACCTCCACCGAAAAGAGTCACGTCGGAGCTCCGCCGCCCGCGGAAAAGGATCAGTGAAAGACCAACACAGTGGTCTTCACGGAAGGCCATGACGCAACCGGACCACCGCTTCGGAAGAAAACCACCGTCTGGAATCGATCCAAAAGAACTTCGATCTTCCTGCATGAACGAGCAACCATCTTTGTTGATAGGAATAAGCATGAAGATGAGACGACCTAATTACATGGAGAGAAAGGCTTCAGAGGATTAGATCGAGAGTCGATGGGACAAAGATAGGGTAAAAGCAACGATCAAGCGGAACCGAGAAAAAACCCGGTGAGGAGCCGGCGAAGAGATATAACGGGAACACCTCTTCCCGGAGACAAAAGCCGGCGAAGATAACGTTGAGAGAATCGCTACTTCTAGCCCGATCAATCGGGAACCATAACCGGAAGATCCGGAGGTGGAAAACAAAAACAGTCGGCGAGATCTCTTCTTCTGA
The DNA here is from genome assembly GCF_000695525.1 of Brassica oleracea var. oleracea. Classification (NCBI taxonomy): domain Eukaryota; kingdom Viridiplantae; phylum Streptophyta; class Magnoliopsida; order Brassicales; family Brassicaceae; genus Brassica; species Brassica oleracea. Next base: position 306,100 of record NC_027749.1, on the reverse strand, counting down.
AAGATTTAAGGGAGATAAGAAGAAGAGAAATCGAGAGAACAACTCTCTCTCTCTAAAAAGAGAAGCCGACCCGCCAAGAGAAAACTATGTTGTTAGGTTACGTGAGTGTGTGTATTAAATTAAATTTTTAATTTTTCCCTACATCCTACCCAAAAAAAAAAATTAAATATTTAATGGGCTATTTCGTGTTGACAACAAAGAAATGGGCTCTCTATTTAAATACATATGTTAGATTAAACAACGAATTAAGAACCGGCCGAACCATTGAACAGTCGTTTTCTGGTCTTTTTCATTTTTATTGGTTACATTTTCTTTGTCATAAAATACAAACTATGACACACTTTCTTTCATGTATCGACACGTGCGTTTGGTTAAGTCTAATCCCACGTCAATTTTATATAAAATTCATAATAGCATAAATCATTTTATCAAATAAGGTAACCCATAGTAAGCGAGTTTATCTGACCTTTAGGCTTTAGTACAAAGTAAAAAACAATAGCACAAATAATTTTACCGAGTTGTCATATACCTATTGGCAGGCTCAGATTACAACTTAGATAATAAACTATTAATGATTTAACATAGGGGAAAAATATCTTTGGTTAAATCGAAATATCTAAACATTTTTCAATAACTTTTCTTGTTGAATGTAGTAGTGTATTCCTATTGATTATCACGTGAATTATAGAAAGAAAAGCAAAATCAACTTCTGTTTTTTCGTTTGCGAAAGAGAACCACTTTATATTTTCGCTTTGTAATAATTTCCTCTAAGAAAAAGCTCTGCTTATTTTTTTCTCCCTCACTGGAGACTCCAAACAGTCAATAAGAAAAAAAGGCATAGATTCTCTTCTTCTTCTCTCTCTCTTTCAAGATACATAGCTATGTCATCGACGAACGGAGGTTACCAGGAGAACACAAACTGGATTTTTCAAGAAGTCAAAGACGCCATGTGGACGGTTGAAGAAAACAAACGGTTCGAGAAAGCTCTAGCCGTTCTCGGCGACAAAGACGACCTAGAGAGCTGGTCCAACATCGCCGCTTTGATCCCGGGGAAATCCGTAGATGACGTCATTAAACGATACAAGAAGCTGGAGGATGACATCAGCGACATCGAGGCCGGACTTGTCCCCGATCCGGGCTACTGCTCCGATGCCTCCGCAGGTGATTACTTCTTTGGGCTAGAGAACTCCGGTTACGGTTACAATTATGTCGTCGGAGGAAAGAGAAGTTCGCCGGCGACGACCGATGGTTTCAGGCTTCCGATGCCGGAAAAAGAACGGAAGAAAGGAGTTCCATGGACCGAGGAAGAACACCGGTAAATAAACAACATTGTGACCTAATCTAGCTTAACTTCTTCAGACAATTCTAATATTTAAAACGTATCATGTTTTTTTTAATTACTACTGATATTTTTTTAAAATCAGAAAATACAATTTCTTATGAATATCTGAGATTTTGGTAATAGTTTTTGATCTAACCCTTATTTTTGCTTCTCTATATATATTGTTTTCTTATAAATAACTACTTGAGATTTTAGCTATAAATTCCTTTCTTTAATTAAATGAAGTTCTTAAAATAATATTTTACATAATAAATAAAGCCACCGACGATTTGTACTAGGTATGACAATTTATCACTAGTTTAATCAGTAGTATAATATTTATATATTTACTTTAAAGTCTTTATCAGTTAATTATATATCAGTATGGCCTTTTTTTACAGACGATTCCTAATGGGTTTGAAGAAATATGGAAAGGGAGATTGGAGAAACATTGCAAGAAACTTTGTGACAACTCGAACGCCGACGCAAGTTGCTTCCCACGCTCAAAAATATTTCATTCGACAGCTCACCGATGGTAAAGACAAACGGCGGTCAAGCATTCACGACATTACAACCGTTAACGTCCCCGATGCAAACGCACCAACAACCGCCACACCCGCCGCCGCAACAGTCTCTCCTACTCCAACCAACCCTTTTGACGTTTTCCTTCCTCCAAAGCCTCATCACAGTTTCGCGTTTTCGCCTGCGTCTAGTTATCATAACACGTTTCCGCAATGGAGTTGAAAATCATATATAAATCTAGAGTTTGTCTTATAAATGGTTATATATGTTTTCTACGCCTATGAAATTGTTCATGCAGGATTTTGTAAATATTTGTAAAAAAATTGAAAGTTTGTGTGATCATGCAAATATTAGGTTGTGGTTGATTGTAATTTCCTGTTAAGCAAGTTTATATTACTAAAATGTATGTGGCTTATCCGTACACTAATTTATTTATATGTATTATAATGTTATTGCCGTTGACTTGAATGTCAACTATTGATGTAAGTTGCTGTCTTCCCGACAACTTAGGATTAGTACGAATCAGCATCTAATTCATTTTCACTGTATGAAATTAAATAATTTGGCGAAGTATCTGACTATATACTTTTTTTTCTATAATATATTTTTTTACTTAATATTCTTCCTATGACACCGCTGATCGCTCAATAAGAGAATTACATTCCATTTCCGTGGTTCCATAGGCCTCCAATTATTGTCAGATAACTTTGTTTGGATTTCTTACTTTTTGTATATAATTATAAATTCGATCTACCTTATAGTTATAGCATTACATCGATATAGTGAAACAGTATGCAGTTTTATAGAACAATATTTTTCTTAACTTTGATCAAGTCACTACCAAATTTAGTTACAGCATATTTATAGTAGTATCGTGGGTCAACAACCAGATTTATTTTCTTGAGCTTTATTGTTTATTTTATTAATTTAACCTTCAATTGGGAGAAATAAGCTTACAGAAGGACTAGAATTCAAAACAAATAAAACATAATACGGAATATGCTTATTTAAGCCCGAAGGAGACCAGTTATTCAATGCCCATTCAATTCTGGCCCAATAAGAACCCTTTATAGAAGCTCAAAAGTTAAAATTACGATAGTGAACTGAGATCCTTCTTTTCTAATTGATTAAATCATTGTTGCGTATCATTTAGCGTATCAATCTTTCCGGCGACAAATTAGGGAGGATCGTGTTATTAATATTCTAGTTTTATGCTCTTAAAAATATGTGTTGTAATAATTTATGTATTATGTAATATATGATATCAATATTTTTTTAACAAAAGTAAAATTTATTGAATCAAATCTTGTGTTACATCAAGTGCATCTATGTTATAAAAGTTTTAAAGAATGAAATAAATAAAAATTTTGCAGCTTGCTACAAAATTTATTCAATCAAATATTGTTCCAAACCAAGTATGTAATTCGTCTTGAAGAGAAGATAATTCCTTTCTGTTGCCGGCAGAGAGGAAGGTCTATTTCTCACTATTCTGTCCACACATTTGATGAGAGACCTTGAGTGTTGAGTCTCTTGGGTTCTCGCCGTGTTTCCGCAGATTCCTTTCCAAGAATTACTACTAATCATTTATGTACACATCACCTCTATGCATATAACATAGTACACATAGCTTGTAATCTGATGACACACAATTATACTATATTTTAAAATAAACGATTCAACTCGTTTTAAAAGGTTATTACAACCTTGATCGCCACCACATGTTTTTCATATTTTGAAACTGCAACCGATCGCAGGGAGTTAAATTACGACTTACATTGCCATACGAAAAATTCAAAGAAAATATAAAAGTGGACCTTTTTAGTTAAAAAAGGAAGAGAAAGTAGAAATCTATAAAATTTGACCCCAAAAAAGAAGAAAAAAAGGTAGAAATCTAAAAAAGTATACCTCATCTGTCTCTTCAACACGGATAAGGCAGAAAACCGTAAAATGATGTGATTAGTAATATGTAACTTATCTAACGTTCGCAGTCGCACACAAAGTTTATCCTCTTTTTTTTTTTTTTTGCCATCTTTTATTTTATCAATGGGTCTAAGCCCATGATCTAACAAAACAAACATCTAAACTATAATAAAAGGAAAATAAGGTGCGCATAGAGAGTGTCTACGTTGGTTTAAAAAATCAACCAATAGGGAGGCTCAGTTTTGTCACGTCATCTTCATTAAGCATCAAGTCAAGTTTCTAAGTTACCGGGCTTTCGTGTGGGCTAATCTGTACACATTATCAGCCCTAAGCGACTCATCAACTTCACCTGCTTCGTACCCATCGTAAAAACGCAGACGTTTATCACCATTTCCGATTCTCTTCTGTAATGTCGGTTTCCACCAATCCTTCTCATTAAACTCCCTTCTTTACAGCTACAATCTGACCCATGCAACCGTTATGAATCCCTGATTTTTACCTTATATAAATCCTTTCTTTGATACTCTGATCCTCGCAAAATCAGGCAATCTCTTCACTGTCCCCTTAACTTTATCTTCTCTGATGGCAATCAAATCGGTCGATCTCTTCATTGTCTTCTTAACTTTCTCTTCAGTCATATTTTTTTTGACAAGAGATAGTTGAAATCATGTTTAACAAGACTAATCAACAGACTAGAGGAATTGGTCGGGAAAAAAATCCGAAGGGTGCTAGGATGCTGGCGTCTATGGCGTCGTATGGAATTGGGCCGGTTCTTCTTTCCTAGCTTGAGCGAACTGTTTTGGTCTGAGGACGACGAATAGGAAGAAGATGATGAAACCGTCACTGTTTCAGAGGTCAATAAGATCTTGAAGGGTTTTGCCCAAATATGTAAGAACGGAAATATCTCTTGATTTGATCAAGATATTGTCTCTTCTACCATCATCTAACTTCTCGGGCTTGCGCCAGGAATAAAGCATAAAACATACTGATGTATCTCCAGTCAAATCTTAGGCAGTAAGACAGGAGTGATCAAATGTCTCAAAGCAGCTATTTAGAGAAGTCTTTGAGGTAAACATTTTTTAATTTGCTAGAAGAAGAAACATAAGAATGCTGTGGCCTACACATATAAACTTTAGAGTGAATTTGTTATGCTCTTTTACATCTTTTCTGGACCTAATTGTCTAAAATCATATGTACAGAAAATCCCACAGGTGAAGGTTGGAAGAAGACCAGGTGATGCAGAGAATCTGAGCGCCTTAACCGAAAAAGCTTTACTTGAACTGAACTGAAAGTAAGCAACACTTAAGACTGTTTCTTTTTTTAATTGTCATGCGATCTCTTTATTTTGCGATGTTTCTGAGATAAAATAAACATAAAAATGTTTGGACAAGTCAAACAATGGAATAGAAGAGATGTGTAGGGACCAATGTAACTGGGCCATCAAAGGTATGATTCCTCACCAAACACAATATAACAGTAAAGCTAAATCCAACAAGCTCCATTATTTTTCTTTGTCTCTAAGATTCATAATCATTCTGGATTTAATGTTTGAAGCCAAAAAAAAATAATACAAATGAGTCTAATTTTTGTTTCCAAAACTTAACATTTTCTTTTTGCCAATGCCAACCATAACAAGAAGCTCAAGTGGAATTTGTTATTCTAGCGTACCATCTATTTTTCAGAGTGATTTAAATGTCAATGCAACAGTCGCGCCTCTCTACTTTTTGGTACATTACATTACATTAACGCAGAAATCTACACCGGTGTCAATGCCTCACGGAGATTCCATTACACCCACGACTTAAATAAAAAGTAAAAATAAATAAATAAAATAGTACTAGCCGCAAAAAAATGAGTTTATTTAATATTATTAACGATGTCAGCAAAACACAAAACTCTAAATTCTAAGCATTAAATCTTAATCCTTTGGATAAACACTAAACCCTAAATCATAAATACTAAACACTAAATCCTGAAAACTAAATCCTAAACGCCGTCAGCAAAACTCTAAACGTTAGTCCTAAGCTCTAGGGTTTAGGATTTATCCAATGGTTTAGTGTTTAGCCAAAGGTTGAGTTTATTCAAAAATTTAGGGTTTACTCAAAAATTTAGGGTTTACCCAAAAATTTAGGATTTACCCAAGAATTTAAGGTTTAGTGTTTAGGGTTTAATGTATAGGATTTAGGTTTAGTGTTTTGCTGATGGCGTTAACAATGTTAAAAAAAATATTTGTACTATTTTTTATTTATTTTTACTTTTTTAGTTTTAAAAATATAATATGACTTGGCAAAGTTTATTATTTTATTCCTTTTTTTTCAAACACTGAATATGAGATCGCAGACTTTTATTGGTCGGTGAATAAATAATTTTTCTAAGAAATATCAAAGTACGGATAAATAATATTTCTATATTTAAAATATTGGTCACTAATAATAGTACGTCACTTCCAATTAATATTAATATTATTTTATAATTTAATATTTTTTACTATTTAATAATGCATAGACAAATCTTAAATGGTTTTAGTTTTAAAACAGTTATCAATCATCGATTTTAAAAAAAAAATTACGTAAAACAATAATAATAAATTCAAGTGCATTATTGAAGAATTTTTTTTGTTCTGATGTGTTAACTTATATGAAATTTTAATACCTAAAAGGTTTCAAATCTTATACATAAGTAAAGTTTGCCAAACATAATAAAAAAGAAGTAATTCAAACTATCTTCCTAATTTTACTGTGATAGTCAGATTACTCTTTTTCATTTCATATAATAGAAACTTATTTGACATTAATATAAATAAGATTTTAAAACATTAATAGAAATAAAATTTAAAACTAAATTTCCTTATTTATATACAAGATTTACCATGAAAGTAAAAATAGTAAATTGTAATTGATCAAATAAACACAGTTAATCTAAAATTAAGATGATAGTTTACATATGATAGAATATGAAAAAAAAATTCAAAAGTATATTATCCGCGCGTAGCGCGAAAAAACGATCTAGTAATACATAAAAGACACAATGGGCCCACATAAACTAAACCCGGACCTAAAGCACAAGCCCACAAACCAAACGGCTAAAACATGCGTCCAACAAAGCTCGCATGCCCGTCCACGTGTTGAAATCACCCAACAACCGCGACACGCGTCGCCCGATCCCACATCTCGATCCAAACTGACGAGGCTAGCCGGAGAAGACGAAACAACCATACGTTTCGCCGGTTCACGTCGGAGCCAAAACCGCCACACCCATCTATAGAATCACAAACTATTTCAATAAGAAGTCCCTCTCTTATTAATCAATCACAATATCAAAATCACTCAAACCATAAATCACACTAATGCATCACAAGTTGCATTCCCTATATATAGAACTAGATAAATCCTAATCTTAATAGGATCACCACAAATCATATTTCCTAATCCTTTTAGATTTTCATAACACAAAGAGAAAAAGGAAACTTGGAAGTCAAGCTTATCCAACATTCTCCCGCCTAAGCTTGAACTCGGTTTCTCCCACGACCACCATGCCAATAAGGATTCTCATCGACACAAAATTAGTCCTGGCAAGCGATTTGGTAAGAATGTCAGCTCGTTGCTCATTTCCCGGAACATGTTCTACCTCCACTTGATCATTTTCGACACATTCCCTTATGAAGTGAAAACGCCGGTGTATGTGCTTGCTTCGACCATGGAATACAGGATTTCTTGAAAGAGCAATGGCAGACTTGTTATCAACTTTGATTGTTACTCTCATACAAGCCTTCCCAATGATCTCTCCAAGCAACTCTTGTAGCCACACCGCCTGTTTAGCTGCTTCCGTAGCAGCCATAAACTCTGCTTCGCAAGAGGATAGTGCAACAATTTCTTGCTTCTGCGAACACCATGATATTGGACTGTCGTTGAGGTAGAAGATATGCCCCGTAGTACTTTTCCCATCATCATCATCAACATTGTGCGACGAGTCGCTATACCCAACGAGCTCCATCCTTTTTGACCTCCCAAATATGATTCCAAGAGAGACAGTCCCACGTAAGTACCTCAAGATTTGCTTCAAAGCGGCTCCGTGTGATACTTTTGGATCCCGCATATACCTGCTTAACACTCCGACAGAGTACGAAAGATCTGGTCGTGTGTGTAGTAAATAACGCAAGCAACCAATCTGTCTGCGATATTCTCGCTCGTCAACATTCTTTTCCTTTAGAGCCTTGGACATCTTCACATTAAACTCCATAGGGATATGAGTTGCATTGCATTCACTCATCCCGCTTTCTTCAAGTATTTTTAACGCGTATCGGTTTTGCCTTAATGCAATACCTCCATCGAACTGATCAACTTCAATACCTAGGTAATAAGTAAGCTTTCCCAAGTCACTCATCTCGAACTTCGCCGCCATATCCGCTTTAAACTCATTAATCATGGTTATAGATGATCCAGCCACAAGTAGATCATCGACGTACACCACTACAACTAATAGACCGGACTTATCCTCCCTCCGATACAAAGACGGTTCTTTAGAGCACCGATAAAACTTCAGGCCAACTAGTATTTTATTTAACTTGACATTCCACGCTCTTGGTGCCTGTTTCAAACCATACAGGGCTTTCTTTAGCTTATAAACTTTGGTTTCTTGCCCTGCGATCACAAAACCTTCAGGTTGACTGACATATACATCCTATTTGAGCTCGCCGTGAAGGAAGGCAGTCTTTACGTCAAGATGATGAACTTGCCAACCTTTAGAAGCGGCTAAGGCAATAACAAGTCGAATGGTTTCTATACGCGCTACAGGAGCAAATACTTCGTCATAATCAATGCCGTGTTTCTGAACATAACCCTTTGCCACTAATCTTGCTTTATACTTGTTAATACTCCCATCTGCATTGCGCTTTATCTTGAAAACCCACTTTAGACCGATCGGTTTTATGCCTTTAGGTAGATCAACAAGAGTCCAGGTGTTGTTCTTTTCGATAGAACTGATTTCTTCTCCACATGCATCAACCCAAACCGCCAGTTCTTTGGCATCATTGAAGTCCCACGGTTCATCATTGATCACCATCAGAAGCCTCTCACATTCGTATTCGGCAAGGATGATATAATCATCTAGATAAGCGGGCTTTGTGATTACTCTGCTTGACCTTCTCAGTTGTGGTTCTTGTAGATCATCTTCTACTTCTTTATTACTTCCATCGGCTTCGTCGCTACCCTCTTCATCACTCTCCTCAATTTCAACGTCTTCATATGTTGCTTTATTGGTGGCGTCAAAACCCTTTAGATTGATAGAGAAGGTGCCAGAGCTTTTCTCACTTTCTGGTATCTCTTTTCCCCACTTCCAGCTTCTTGTCTCGTCAAAGATAACGTCACGGTTTACTATAACCTTGTTGGTTGTTGGCTCTAGAAGTCGGTATGCCTTCGATCCGGGTTCTGTGCCAAGGTGGACTAATGTTCTTGACCGATCATCTAATTTTTTAGATACCATAAGTCTTGTGTGTCTTGATCTGTCTCAAAGATAGTTGGGTTTATCTTTTTTTCGTTGAGATAGACCACCTCGTGCATCATCAACTCTTCAGCCTCCTGGGTATCCTCGTCTTTCTTCTCGGTGGCCTCTTGTAGTTTAAGCACTTTGTCTGGACAATCGTTAGCGTAGTGTCCAAGTTTATCACACTTGAAACATGTGATGTGTGAGAGGTCGCGTTGAACTCCTTGTCGATAAGCTTCGCGTTGCTGTTGAAAGTTGTTAAACCTTCCGCGACCTCGGCCTCTCCAGGAGCTGTATCGACCTCCACGTCCGCGTCCTCCACGTCCTCCAGACTGGTCTTGGAAGGACTCTGTATTGGAATACAAGAGTTTACTCTTATCGTCGTGCTCCCCTTCTTCCTCATCTTCTCCTATTCTTTCTTCATATGCCTTTAGTCTTCCAACTATATCTTCAAAGCTTGTGGAGTTTAGGTCAAGAACTTGTTCCAACGACGCAACAATGTGGATGTATCTCCTCCTTGGTAGGCTTTTAAGGAATTTTTTAACTAATTTCGGTTCTTCGATGATCTCTCCTAGCGAAGCTGATTTTGAAGTTATTTCAGCTAGTTTCCCAACAAACATATCAATTGTATCATCTTCTCTCATCTTAATCCTATCAAACTCTGCCATTAGAGTTTGTAGTCTTGCCTCTCTTACCCTCTCAGCTCCAACATGCCGTGCTTTGATCGCATCCCAAACTGCTTTTGCTGCATCTAAGTCACCAATTTGTAGTGTCAAGGCTTCAGGAATTGATTGAAGGATCAAGGCAATAGCCAAGTCGTTTTTTTCTTCAGTTTTGTCACCAGGGTCTATTGCTTCCCATACCTTGTTAACCTTAAGAGCTATCTTCATTCGCATAGCCCACACCGTGTAGTTCGTCGTGGTTAGCATTGGAAACTTTACCGCGGAGGATCTGGCTTCTTTGTTCTTCATCATGAATTCTTCCTCTTTAGATTCACTCATCGCAACTGATCTTGTTTGTTAGTTCTTTGTTTGGCTCTGATACCAAATATAGAATCACAAACTATTTCAATAAGAAGTCCCTCTCTTATTAATCAATCACAATATCAAAATCACTCAAACCATAAATCACACTAATGCATCACAAGTTGCATTCCCTATATATAGAACTAGATAAATCCTAATCTTAATAGGATCACCACAAATCATATTTCCTAATCCTTTTAGATTTTCATAACACAAAGAGAAAAAGGAAACTTGGAAGTCAAGCTTATCCAACACCATCTTCGTCGCATGCACTCTTTTCAACGGAGAGCTTCATCGGGACTATCCCCAGAGCTCATCCAGAGCCATCGCAACCACCATCGACACTTTAAAACCTCACCAATTTCTTACATCTTCACCGCCATAGCGCCTTCGCCGGAGATCATCCAATCGACCGATTCGAGATCTCATCCGCAGACACGAAGCCAGCCATCGGAGATAAGAGAAGCACACAAAAACAGAACCCGCGATTTAAGGTAGGATCAAAGCTGATCGCCCAAACACCGGAGAAAACAGTTAAGGCGCCAGAAACAAGAGTCGGCGATAAGCGGTACTGGATAAGCCACCACCTCCCGGAATCAAAAGTCGGACGCCCACCGTAGGGAGGTGCGACGCCGAAAGCTAGAAACTAAAACGAAAGAAAAAAAACAGAAAAGCTAAAGGGAAGAGTCCGACCGACGTCGTGGTTGAGGAACCTCACCGATGCCGGTTAGATTGCGCCATAATCAAGTCGGAGAAGCAGAGAGAGAGGTGAGAGCGTTTTTCTAACTTGTTCTCTTCTCTAATCTATATTGTTTTATTATTATTGCACACAAAGTTTATCCTAATTAATATTGATAAATAAAGAAGTTTTAATAGCACAATTGTCATGCGGATCCAACAAAAGGGAATGTAGCCGCCTTTGTTGTGTGAATTGTTATAGGTGTCACCGTGCACTAAAACCAATTGTATAATAGACATGCACTTCCATATGTATAAGTTTTTGTCCCTCTTATCTAAGATATTATAACAAAATAAAACCTCGACTCTTACGGTTTATATTTTTGTAGGTTGAAATTTAAAGCGTACTCCCTTCATTTTACTTTAATTGTCGTTGTAGAGTAAAATTTTCTTTTCAAAATAAGTGTCGTTTTATAATTTTAATGTAAAATTTATTGACTTTATATTCTAATCTATTTTTCTATTGGTTAAAATGTGGTTAGGTGTATTGGTAATGATGTTTTTATTTTGAAAATATGTAAAATTAAATGTTTTCTTAATTTATGTGTTCGACTATAAAACGACAATTAAAATGAAATGGATGAATATTAAACTACTTGTTTTCCAAAAAAAAATGGATTTATCAACCAGATAAGATAAGAATCTAAAAATTGAAGCGTATAAACTATCTATCTCCGAGTGTTTTGTCGACCGTTTGTGGAAGTAATTCCCTTCTTTACCATATATAAACAAAAAGAATATATACATCATTACATATACATATAACAAAAAATATAGCTATTAGAAGAATTTAACACTATTTTTTAGTCAAAAGCACTTTTGATATGTGTAGTGTTTTTGTTTGTCAGCTTGTATATACTTCTTCTTATGTTTCATATTAAGTGTCATTTTGAGTTTGTACACACATATTAAGAAAACAATTAATTTTTTATATTTTCTATATAAAACACACAATTACTTATATACCTAACCATATTTCAACCAATAGAAAAATAAATTGCTGAATAAAATTAATAAATTTTGCATTGAAAGTCGAAAACGACATTTATTTTGTAACAAAAAATTTTTTTCTACAACGACACTTAATATGAAACGGAGGGAGTAATAGTTTGACAAAAACAAATTCTAAAAATAAATCCTAAGTTTTGCATTTTCACATAATATCTTTAACGTCGTTATTATTTTAGCTTTTTGCATTTTCGGCAACTTAAAAAAAGAAACTGCACATTAATTTTATATAGCAAACGAAATGACAATGATATGAAACTGCTTGATTATAAGTTGTATTCTTCATGAAAAGTATAAGAAGTAATTATAATATACTTTCATTTGTACATTATAATGCAAATTACTTAGTGATTTTGATCCATGTAAATGATGAAATACGTTTCAAATTTAATATGCAAAACAATTTGACGTAAAATTTATAGAAAAATAAAGGGTTTTCTGCAAAAAAACCCTCAATGTGTTTTTTTTTTGCAAATTAATCCGCGAATTCAAAAACCCACGGGTCAACCCTCCAAGTGCCAGTCAAACCGCAATATAACCCTCGGCCGTATTTATGTATATTTGACTGTGTATAATTTTAACATTTTTTCAATACTAGGTCGTTTTGGCGCTAATTTTTTAATAAAAAAAATTTGTTGAACCCCACCTTCATTGTGCATTTACGCAAGCTCCCATGTCCGAGAAAAACAAGGTCATTTCGTTTTAGAAATCTATATAATTGCGTTTGTTAAGTAAACAAATATATTTGTTGGCCGAGATGGTTATATAGCATGCACATGGTATTTAAGGTTCAAATTTCAAACCACGAGTTCAACAATTTTTTTTCATTAAAAAATTAGCGCCAAAGCGACCTAGTATTGAAAAAATGTTAAAATTATACACAGTCAAATACACATAAATACGGCCGAGGGTTATATTGCGGTTTGACTGACACTTGGAGGGTTAATCCGTGGATTTTTGAGTTCGCGGATTAATTTGCAAAAAAAAAACCACATTGAGAGTTTTTTTTGCAGAAAACCCAAAAATAAAATACATCAATTTAGTTGAATGAAGCTAATTTTCATATATGCTATATTGCAATAATATGTTGCAAAAGTTTCATGATAAGATATATCTGTTTTTATGTTTACAAAATACCTCATAAAAACATGTGTGGGTAGTGTTGTAAATCCAACTTCCAACAAGTCTTGTCGGGAAAGGATATGAGGGAGAGCAAAAAAGAAACAAATAATGAAAGGTAGTTTCAAGCTGGTTCAAACAAGACATGTTCTTTGTACCAAATTGTGTTAAAAAAAAAAATTCAAGCTGTCTCTTAGGGTAGTTTCGTCATTATGATAGCTATCCATCATGTGTGTCGTGGCTTCTGCATCGGATGATTCGATTTTAGTTATAACCTCCCAAAAATAATACTCCCTAAAACCACTTATTTAAGTAATTAGCTGATTATGCTTTAAATAATTAGCATGCTGTGCGGGTGCGGCAGACGTAGACTAGAATCAGAATCATGAACCCCCGCGGACAATTAAGTAATTTAAAATATTTATTATAAATGAAGTTATAAAAATGCACCGACTATTTATATTTTCTGAGAAAAGTACATGCACAAATTGTTAGAGCCAGACATCAAAAAAAAAAAAAAAATTGTTAGAGCCCTACGAAAACACAACAGGAAAATGAGTTTTCTATTTTCATTTTCTAATCTCTAACTGTAAATTCTTTCAAACGAATATATTCATATGATGTTTTGACTTTTATAAGTATAATTTTCATTCCAGCTTCAACTGGTGTACTGAAATCATGACACTCTCGATTACCATATTATATAACATACATATATATTATATGTGTAGTTATGACGTTATACTACGTGTTATCTTTTTAAAAACCAAGTTGGTTAGTTTACAGTTGCAAAACTTGATTAGATAACTTGTTAGCATTTTTATCAAAAAAACTAACTTTTTTTTGTCAACAATTTCATTTCATATCTAACTCAAAACAGAGTACTTGAAATACAACACTATTTGCAAAAGCAACAGCTAAACATAATGATGTGCATAAATTATAAATACATGATAACGGATTGAAGAGAAGAACAAAGTTTTTGAAGCTCAAAAAACCTGTAATCTCATTCAAGTCCAACCCTAAGCGCAGGACAGAGAGAGGACGGTTGAGTGTAAACTTAACATATATGTAACCTTGTTTACGTATAAAACGAAAGTATATCAAAATTAAAGTTTATTGTGAAATAATTATGCTCTACAAAATAGAGAACCACATAATTTATTCTATTTTTTGGGGTAAGATATTATTTTGATTTTCGAGTAAAATATATTAGACGCTTGAAAATAATTTTATAAGAATTGAATACAAGAGTAAATATCCAAAATGAATGATAAGTGTACTTTAAAACGATAAAGGAAAGTGAAATTAATTTGTCCCTACCATAATAATATGGAGAAAAAAGGTCAAAGCACTGAGTTTTTGGTAGATTTATAGATGCATTGAACATGTTTCTTATTAATCCAGTTGACTCCTTTTTCCACCATTCACTTTTTATATAATTCCACTGTTTTAAGATATTTGTTGTTTAAAGCTTTATTAACTTTTATTCAATTTATTTTAGTTTGCATATAAAACAACAATAACAACACCTAATTTAACCACTAAAATATCATACGGCAAAATACTGATATATATATTTTGCATAGAAACTTTAAAACATCAATTAAACTGATAAAAAATCTCTAACATCACTTCAAGTCAAACGGAGAGAATAGTAAATATGTAATATTTATTTGAATAGTGTGCTTTGAACAATCTTGTCTGAAACAATAAAAAGTTTATTTCTGTTTAAAACGAGTAAATACTCCTATGAATTTATCAAAAGTTCCAAATCGAACAGCCCAATAAAAATAATTAAATAAATAAATAGAGCCAAAACTTAAAATGTCCATTCCTAAGACTAGTATTGATCCATGCATCAAAGTTCTCGCTTTCAATCGGGGACGACCAGGTAGAAGACTATGAGTGCACCACTTTTCAGTTTTTAATTATTTTATAAGATAAGATAAAATGAAAAGAAATTAGAGTTACATTCAATAGCCCATTTTATAAAATTTATGCACCCATCAAAATCTACACCTAGATTAGTCACTGCTTCTAATAAATAAAATTTCGAGTTTTGAAGTTTTATACTGTATACAAGTTGATTTGACCGCTAAAGAGGAATTTAACAAAAAAAAAAAAAAGTTCATTTGAAACATGGATGTATGATTCCCAAAATTTCAAAAGAAAAAAAAATCAATAGTTACTATTTTTCTCGTCTGGCTAGTGGACTACTCGTAGGCAATAGAGCACTGGCGGGGTAACATTATCCACAACAGTAATACATACAGCAAAATAAGCTGTTCTAGTTCCGACTTTTTTTTATTTACCGTAAACGCAAGTCTCAGGATTTACCGGAAGACGGGTTTCGTTTATGGAACTCTTGCTTCCCTGTCAGCTTATAGTCTCAAAACAAACTTAACAGCATAATATTTATGTCCACAAATTTAACGAATTGCAGTTTTCTTTTAAATAGATACGTACTACAAAGAGTCCATCCTTTTTTTTTTTTCACTAGACAGTAGATATGATACATTTTTGTCACACTAAAATCAAATTTATCCTGCTTTTAAATGACTTTATTAGTTGCGTAATGCCACTGATTAAAATAAAAACTATAGCCGACAAAAAAAGAACTATATTCGTAACCTTTCATCTTTTAATTACTGTATAAAATTCGTTGTAGATTACGATAACTTTTTTGACACTATGGACGGTCGAATAGATACGCAATATAATACCATACTATTATTTTATTCATCAACACGCGGTTTATTTTATATCATTATTTCAAGCTTATATAATGAAGAAAACGCAATGTTATACCTTTTCTGAAACTTATGGAATGTTTTATTTACAAAAAACTAACCTATAGTTTCGAGTAAGTGTTACTATCTTTTTTTAGTAAATACTATTTATTTCTATCAGACATATAAATGTATATGAAGTAACTTTCACGAAACCGTGAGTTAAAAAAATATTATTTTGGTTTATCAAAAAGTCGTATAAAAGTGATTAATGCTTGGTTTGAATTCGTGATATTGGGATACAATACGCCTACATTTGTCAATATAAGAATGTCTTATAAATTAAAGGTCATACATTTTATAAAAATAGAGTTCGTAAACGTAGGTTTATCCATCTTTATTGGATCTGATAATACATATAGCAATAAAAAATACTCCTAGTTTATAAAAATAAACAGCATACTATAATTATCTTTTATATATTATTTTGTAGTGTTTTATATTAATATTTAAGTATATACTCCCTCCGTTTTATCAAGATAGATGTTTTAGAAAAAAAATATGTTTCACAAAGATAAATTTTTTGTGTTTTTTTATAAAAAAATGTAAATTTCAATAAAATTAATTGAATTACTATTGGGTTAAATTTATTGAAACTCGAAAAATACAGAAAACGAAACACATTTATTATACTAATTTAATGTATTTATTTAATTGGACTGTATTAACATAGTATGAATTAAAACATTTATAGATCAGTAATATCTCAGTTTTGTGCTATATAATTCTGAAACTCTATACTTTGCATCAACCCTATAAAATCAGAATATTAGTGAATTTATTACATTTTCTAATTTCTCAACCATTGATATATATATATAATGGTAGTTGCTTTGGTGCGTAACATGATACTCCCTCCGTTCCTGAAAGTAAGATTTTTTAGATTTTTTTTTGTTCCACAAAGATACATTTTCTATATTGTTAAGGTACTTTTTTATACTTTTGAAGAACAATTAGCTATAATCGCTTCATATGGTGATTAATAACGAAGAGAAAGTATGACGCACAACAAAGACAATTGAAAATATTTGAATTGATTAAATTTTATTGGTGGAAAGTTATTGGAAAGTGTATAATAAAATAAAAAATAAATTAAATTATAAACATTTATTAAATTTTTAATAAGCGTGTATACTCTATAAAATCTTATTTTCGGGAACAGAGGGAGTATTATCAAATGAGTAAATATACTCATACAGAAATATGATCGCTATTTGAGAGTAGTAGTACCAATAGTTTTCCTCATTGTCTTTGTTGTTCGTCATACTTTCTCTTCGTTATTAATCACCATATGAAGCGATTATAGCTAATTGTTGCTATCAGATGCGAATCAGGTATGAGACTAAACAATGATTTACATATAAAAGGATAGCTTCCTGAAAATGCAGATTAATTATTTATTTCCTTAAAAACAATAATTGTTACAATTATAGTAGCTGGAGTGTGGAAATGATAAAATTCTTTTATCGTAGTTGGGGAAGGAATAATTAATGATCATGTTAGTATTAGACTATTAGCTAATAATGGACTATCTGATAATCGAGTCATTAAATGCTTTTATTCTTTCATAAATGACCGACTAGAATCAATACGAAAGACACATAGCGCATTTTATGTCGCATTATATCAAATATAATTCCTCTATGTTATTTTACTGTTATACTCGCGCGGATATGAATTTTCGGTTTTTAATTATTTATTTTATTAAATGATGTATTTGTAATATTTGTTCATATTATATTCATTAAGTAAATATTTTTTTTGCATCTTAAACTATCTATTTTTTTACGAACGTGTGAGATCATATAAAAAATGAGTATATATAGTTAATTAGATAATTGTAAAAACATAATTTTTTTTTCGTGTGCGATATCATATAAATAGTGATCCACCCAGTTAACAAAAATCATGATTTTTTTATTTGTAATTTTTTTTATTTTGACCATTTCTTTAAAACTATATTAAATTTTACATATTTTAATTAGAATATTTTTAATATATTTACCTTTTTATTTGAAATGCAACTCAATATTTTTTTAACAATTA
>NC_027749.1:276998-287673 GCF_000695525.1 Brassica oleracea var. oleracea | reverse complement strand
TTAATGATGCACGTTTTTTAAAATCTTCATTATTAAAATTATGCATGTAAGGATAACTCATGAGTTTTTTTGGTTGGTTAAATGACATTATGTCCAAATTTATTTAAGAATATTTTATTAAAGTAACCGAAAAAGACAAACAGTAAAATAGGAAGTTTAAATTCATTTAAGCATATTTCATTAATGTAACTGAAAAGACAAGTAATAAATTAGACAGTTTTATTCATTTTAGGATATTTCAAAAATGCAACTGAAAAAGAGAAATAAAGAAAATAAAACATTTTCAGTTGGGTACTTTTCTTTTAATAATATAGATTTAATGTCTTTCTCTATTGAAAAGACATCATATATACATATCCAAATCGATTATCTTAACTAGGTGCGTATAAGTTAATGGAAAGTATCAGATTATATTTCTCATTACACATTAAGTCAATATTTATTGCAATACAAATGATCAAACTAACTGAAAATGAACAGGGATAGATAATTAGAAAAAGGATGTATAACTATAACATAAAGTAATTACTATAGTTATGCAAAAAAATAAAATAATAAGTATACTTCAAATTATTCTAAAACATAACTATACCGGGAGTGAATATAAGAAAACACTTGACAAAAAAACTTTTATTTTAATATTGACATCGGGAAAACAGAGTTTATGTTCCCCATACAATTAATCTTGGGATCTACAAAACAAGCGAAAAGGCAGACTTCGTTAGTTTCCTATGAGATTTATGGTGTCAGAACTCAGAAATATTAGATTTTTTTCTGATCGACTTTCTCAATTGATTATTATGACATTTAACAAAAACGAATAGAAAACAGAAGAGTAGGTTTTAACGTTCCATCTGTTTCCCACGGAGGCTATCTGTCCTTTCTTCTCCTTCCGACAAAACACGTCCTCGTTGTTTTATCTCTTTTCCAAATAAATAAGAGGTTTAGATGTGATATAGTACAAATATATATATTCTCAATTTCTGTACCATATATTCCATATTTATTTATAATATTTTTTTTTCTACATATTGGACATTTTATTGAATTCGAAACAAATATATAACAGTGTTTATATAAATTAAACTGAACTAATCAGCTAGCTTGTAGTCTATTTCAAGATAACAGGTCTAAAAACTGACGAGAAAAGTTCGAAATATAATTGTAAAAAATCTTTACGAGTCAATTAGCTCAAGATAATAATTAAGCGTATAATTAGGTAAATAATGAAGTAGTATGTGTCTCCTTATTTGTGCCATTTAAAATAATTATAGAAAAATTACTTGTTCATGCATAGTGGCATGTAATGAATATAATTTTACTTAAATTACTTGTTCATGCATAATGGCATGGCATGTAATGAATGTAATTTTGTTCACTAACTAGTACATAAATTGGCATGTCTCGTTACAATTGAAAAACAATTAACTTTCATAAGAACAAAAGGTTATAATAATTAGAAATGTTAAACTGATCTGTCACAGCTGGACATAGGTATTATAATCCCCGCAGAAGCTATGTTGGTTTTGATTCAATCTAATAAAAACTGATTTCAGGATTAATCATTGAATTTGCATGAGATCTCTTAACTGCTTAACTAGTAGGAGTATTTTTTGTTGCCAGCATGTGTGTTCCTAGTCATAGATAAAATAAATCAGGATATTACATGTTTATAATTAGAGACAATACTGATAAACAATAATATAGGACAAAATTTAATATATAGTTTACCTTTATATATGTAACTACAGTAAATCAGGACAGTCACATTGTTTCAATCTTATCATTAGCTCTCGTAGAAAAAACTCATGATAATAAAATATAAAAAAATATAGTAAAAGTATTTAAATCTTGGTTCAGTACTGTTCATTATTTTACCATAAAAAAACTATAAAAGCAAGATACTACTAGATCTTGACTCGTGCGTTCGCACGCACGGGTGTTTGCTTTAATATATTCAATATTAAATATATTTAAAACAATTTTATAATGGTTATAAAAAAATATTTTAGTAAAATCAATTTTTAAATATATGTATATTTTTGAATCAATTTTTGATATAAATTAATTTCAAATTATTATTTTGATTTGAAATATGTATATAAAATTTAAATTTTGTTTTATGATTATTTTAGACAAAAATGTTTTAGGTAATTAGATTCGGTCATCTATTTTTCATATATTTTAAAGCTGGTCCATATATATAGTTTTCATAATATAATAAATTTTCAATTTTCTTGATAACATAAGCTCATTATTTTTTTTCTTTAAACAACAATGTGTTTTTAACTGTTATATATGTTGCGAAACAAAAATTTAAAGTACTTCTACTTTAATAAGATATACTAGATTTTGACCCGCACTTTTAAGTACGAGTTTGTTTTTTAGCTATTGATCCAATATTGATCGAAAAACTACCTTTATCTTTTGTTTCGAATCTTAAAAATTTATTTTTTTTCAAAAAAAAAAATCAAAGTGTGTTATTTATTCGAAGTAGATTTAAAGATTCAAAGAACAATATGTTTTCATTATTGAAATGTAGTAACAATATGAGTTGTTGATTTTAAATTGAAAATGAGTTTCTATTGTTACATATTTGTATCATAGTTCTAACCATCAATATATACTATTTTTTTTTATCTATATTCAATTTAAAAGGTACTATTTTTTTGCCCATTTTTCAAAGCTCGAGTACCTTTTTGTTGACAATTTCGGTAAAATTTGCATGAATTTATAAAATTTTATTAGAAAAAAATAATTTAAGAGTTTTCTATTATGATGTTTGAATTTTAAGAAGCGTTTTCCTATCCGACCCGGAGTCGTGATAAAACAGTAGACCTGATACCCTGTATATATTCTGGTTCAGATTTTTAAAAAAATTGTTAATTAAAAATCTGATATAATCCGGTAAAAAACCGAAGAACCTACTATTATTGGAGGTAGTCTTTATAAAAAA
The DNA here is from genome assembly GCF_000695525.1 of Brassica oleracea var. oleracea. Classification (NCBI taxonomy): domain Eukaryota; kingdom Viridiplantae; phylum Streptophyta; class Magnoliopsida; order Brassicales; family Brassicaceae; genus Brassica; species Brassica oleracea. Next base: position 284,717 of record NC_027749.1, on the reverse strand, counting down.
AGATTTGAATCTAACAAATTAAAAAAAAACAAACCCGTGGTCTCAAATAAATAAATTTTAATTTCTTAAAAATGATATATCACGTGGTCAAATTCGATATATATGATCCTGATGGGTTATAGTCATATTATTGTAGTACATTGTTACACTATAATTTTGAGTAATTATTTTTAAATAATAACATATGTGGCTAAAACTTTTTTGTACTGATTTGTGTATACTAAAAGTATTGTTTAATTTTGTTCTCCATCATCAAAATTTTCTTATATAACATTTTGAATAATTACTAATAATGGTGTCCAAAAAAATAGGACAATAGGATATAAAAGAAAAATAGAAAATATGACATATTAATAGTTTAGATATATTTAATTTAATTTATAGGTTAAAAGGAAAATGTCCAACAACCTTACATAAGTAGATTTTTTAGGACTACTTCTCTTTTAATATAATAGATGTAGGTTAAAAGGAAAAGGTCCAACAACCTTACATAAGTAGATTTTTAGGACTACTTCCCTTTTAATATAATAGATATACGAGTTCTAAACAAAAAGTTATTATATATATATATATATATATTATAGATTCTAAACTTATATCTCCCTATAATTTTTGATCAACCGCGTAGTGAAATGTAATACTCATCTAATTGGCCTTGAACGTACAGTTTAGCTAATCGGGACAAGAATGCATGATTGATGTGAATAATGTTAATTTTTGTTTGTTTACAAGTTAAACAAGTATAACCATATGAATACTGCAGATATAATAAGAATTTAAATAACACGACAAAAGTTAGTAACCACTCAAGTTCATGAATCCAACCATTGCTCCGACAAGACCACTATATAAACCCCCTTGCTCCCATGACTCTTCTCCTCACCAATACGGCAATTACCACAGCTCCCAAATCAATATCTTCTTTTACATATTTTGTTTGTTTCTTTACAAAATGCCTTCTTGTTCAGTAACAGAAATCTCGAAATGCATTGTGTATCCGGAGAAGAGGTCCACCGTGGCCGATCTCCGTCTCTCCGTCTCCGATCTCCCTATGCTCTCATGCCATTACATTCAGAAAGGCGTGCTCCTCAGTCGCCCTCCTCCTTCCTTCTCCTTGGACGACCTTGTCTCCTCTCTCCGCCGTTCACTCTCCTCCACCCTCTCTCTTTTCCCTGCCTTAGCCGGCCGTTTCTCCACCAGTCCCTCCGGTCACATCTACATCACCTGCAACGACTCCGGAGTTGAATTCGTCGCTGCTTCCGCCAAACACATCACCGTCTCCGACGTTCTCTCTCCCGGTAAAGACGTTCCTCTTCTCGTCCGCGAGTTTTTCGTTTTCGAGCGCCTCGTCAGCTACAACGGCCACCATAAGCCTCTCTCCGCCGTCCAAGTGACGGAGCTAGACGACGGCGTCTTCATCGGATGCACCGTTAATCATTCCGTTACAGATGGAACTTCCTTCTGGCACTTCTTCAACACCTTCGCTGACGCCACTAGCGGCGCTTGCAGGATCAAACACCTTCCTGATTTCTCCCGAAACACCGTCTTCGACTCCCCCGCCGTTCTCCCGGTCCCTCCCGGTGGTCCGCGTGTAACCTTCGACGCCGATCAGCCTCTCCGGGAGAGAGTTTTTCATTTCAGCAGAGAAGCGATTTTGAAATTAAAACAGAGGACTAACAGCAAAGTCAACGGAATCGAGACGGTCGTTAACACAGAAGATATACTCGGGAAAGTAAGCAACGGTAACGGTAACGGGAAGATAACGAAAAAGAAGAGCTACGATCGAACGGCTGAGATTTCGTCGTTCCAATCTCTCAGTGCTCAGCTATGGCGATCCGTGACGAGAGCAAGGAACCTCGGTCCGAGCAAGACGACGACGTTTCGGATGGCGGTTAACTGCCGCCACAGGCTTGAGCCTAAGATGGATCCTTACTACTTCGGAAACGCGATTCAGAGCATACCGACGATGGCCTCCGCGGGAGATGTCCTCGCGAAAGATCTCCGATGGTCCGCCGGTCAGCTTCACAGGAACGTGGTGGCGCACGACGACGCGACGGTCCGCAGCGGGATAGCCGATTGGGAGAGTAATCCGAGGCTGTTCCCTCTGGGAAATGCAGACGGTGCTTCGATCACGATGGGGAGCTCGCCGAGATTCCCGATGTACGACAACGATTTCGGATGGGGAAAGCCGTTAGCTGTGAGGAGCGGCGGAGCTAACAAATTCGACGGGAAGATCTCTGCGTTTCCGGGAAGAGAAGGGAACGGAAGCGTAGATCTGGAAGTGGTTCTGGCGCCGGAAACCATGGCTGGGATTGAGAACGATCCCGAGTTTATGCAATACGTATCTGAAGTCAGTTACGACTGCTGAAACGGCGGCGTTTCCGGCTTTCTAAAGCGGATGGAGGTTACTCGATGGCATGGCACTTTGAACGGTTGAGATTTATTTTATCTACAATATTTAGATATTTCAACTTGTGGAACGACGGCGCGGTTGATTAGTCATTCTGGTCTTTGTTTGTTTCCTTTTTCACTGGTCACGTTCTTAATGTGCTGATACATGTACAAAATCCCATCTTTTTCAATTCGATAATGCAACTTTTTTCTGTAATCATAAATCTTTAATAAAGTGTTGGAAACTTATCTCTTGAGTTTTGTTGGATGATACTATATAATTAAAAAAAAAACCCATAAATAATTGACTTATGACTGTTTCAATGGTGTATTGTTATGTTAGGTGTCAAAAGGACGAGTTGTAATGGGATCCAGCTCGTATTTGTAAATTGTCCACTTGTAAAAGAAGCCCAAAAGCGATTAATAGGCTTCTTGATAGACCTCATGTTACATTGTAACTCCACACACTGCTCTTTAAAAACATTGAGCACTTCTAATGGAGGTTCTACTTATTTGAATATGTACATGTATGTATGTTTAGAACTCCAATGGATAGAATCTCCGATTGGAAGTGCTTTTAGATTAGAGACATTAGTCCAACAACAACAAAAATAGTAAAATACCATCAACATTAGACTCAAATTATACAGATTACAAAAATCTAGCTAATTCTCATTGTCAACAGAGTGTGTATCTTCATTATTGCCAAAGTCTCTCTTTTTTAAATTGCAAAACAATGGTCTCTTAGCCAAAGTAAATAAATAAACAAAAAAAAATCATTCCGCTCTAAACACTTAATCCTTAGGTAAACAAATGTACACAATACCAGGAAGTATATCTTTAGCCTCACCAAGAAACCACTCGAGAGCATTTATAGAGTTATTTTCTACTAAAACAGAAAGATAATATGCAAATGAAAAGAAGAAAATGATGTTGAGTTGACTCTAGTGGCTTATGTCGCTGAGATTATCATCGCTACCGTCCAAGCACAAGATGTTAACACTCGATGATTCCGAGCTCCCACTGCTGCTCACCGGACGCTTTCTCCTGGTCCCTGATGACCTCACACTGTACAATGAAGCTGCCGGTACTTTTGTCGCTAGCTGTCGGAAATTGCCTTTCATGCTCCCTTGTTTGATATCCTACAAACATTGGAAGCAAAGTATTAAATATTACTCATTAATTAATTTCAAAACGAAATAATCTATATATATAACGTACCATATGCCTCAAGGCCATATCGAAGGAGCTTTTAGATAGGTTTCTCCCAAACCCAACACCATCAGCTCCCGAACTCGACTTCCCAGCGTTGGAGCCGCCTTTTTCTGTCAGTCGCGGTGGAGCAAGTTTTCTCACGCTCACAACTCTCTCGATCATTTGAGCCCCCTTAGCTACAGGACTGATCAGCTCACCTTCATCATTGCTTGTCTTTGATCGTCCAGCTGGTCTGTTTGCGTTACTAATGGGAGCGCGGTTTCTAGAAGGTGAACAAGACTGCCTCCTTGCAACTGTGCGTTCTATGGACGATGATCTCGAACTAGACGCACCAAACGCTGTGGTTCTACGACTTGACGCCGTTTGTGGTCTGTCTGGTAACGTAGTCCTGAGATTTGACGGCGCTTCTAGAGAGAAACCAGGCATCTCGTAAGGTTCCCATGGCCGTGATCTCAATGTAGGTGAGGGAGCTGGTTTACATACTGGTTTAGTTGGTTTACTTCTCGATACAGTTAATGAACCTGTCAGAGTTGGTGGACGGCGAGTTGGAGTACTTGACCTAGACCCCGGTTTTGTACTTGGTGCCGAGATTGGCCTGATGATGGATCGTGTAGACGTGGCTGTACCGGTGGTGGCACGGGAAGTGGTTAAATTAGCACGTGAGGTTCCAGAGCTAGAAGGCCTTCTTGGTGGCGTAGAAGGTCTGCTCGTTGGTCTTACGGTGCTAGTAGAAGACGAGGTTAATGTGGCACGTGAAGTTCCAGAGCTAGAAGGCCTTCTGGTTGGCGTAGAAGGTCTGCTCGTTGGTCTTACGCTGCTAGTAGATGACGAGGTTAAGTTAGCACGCGCACCTTTTGAGGTGACACGCGAAGTCGGAGTCGTTGACCTTGTGGCTGGCGTTGTGGACCTTCTGGCTGGTGTAGAAGGTCTACTCGTTGACCTTGAGCTGTTAGAGGACGTGGGTCGTTTGAGCCCAATTGTTTGTTTTTTGGATGATGCTCTGTCCCTCTCTTCTTCACGACAACTCTCTAACTGTAGAAATAAAGAAATTATCGTAGAGTATAATGCACATATAAGCCAAAAATAATAGCGAAACATACCAAGTTCGTACCCGGGATTTAAGAGCCATCGTCAAGGTGGCATCGGGTGCATCGAGTTGGTTCACTGAGCTTTTACTCGGTGAGTCTGGTGGCGTAACCAGCCTGAACATTATTTTAAAAAAACCATGCATCAATAACAAAAGTACAAATTTCTTATGTTGATTCCCTTAATCATGACCCTTTTTGAAGCATGCATGCATGCATAATGAAACATTTGGCAAGGCTTCCATATTTTTTCTAGATGAAGATCCAACTTGATAAAGATAAACTTTATAATATTTGACTAAAATGTTTTCATTGAGGTATGAAACACAACAAAAATTGATCTAAAGTCTTGTCTTCATGCTAACATATTTTAACTTTTATTTACTTTAAAGCTCCTTTTCTGAAAAAAAAATCTGGTCTTATAATACATATGTACGAACATTAAAACCATATAGCTAGTGAGAAACTTTTAGAACGCATACAAACTCAAATTAGACATCAGATTACGCCTAGCAAGGATGTATAAGAATTTGATCAAGTATACTATTTCGGTTGGATCTTTGATTTTTATTATCCTAAACCAGGAAAAGTATGTCACAAGGCAACTTTTCTGAAAACATGATCAGAATTATAACAAAAGATAAAAAGAAAAATCATGACCTAGATGAAGAGTAAAAAAAACATTACCAATCGTAATCGGACTTCTCGTCTTCGGAGTACAAAAAATTATCGGCGGCAGTTCTCAGGGGTGGATATTGTTGAGACGACATGGATGTCGTATTACTCTTACAATGATCTGAAAATTCTGCAAAAGACAGAACAAAGAGAAAATAAAAAACCGACTAACCCCATATTTAATACAGTTGTTGAGTATATATAAATGAACACGGACTCGTTAGAAGTGAAGCTTGGTGACTTTTCTCGAGACGACCTATCTCCAGGAACAAAACTAGCTCTTCATCTCTGTCTTGGGTCAACATGTTGGGACATGTTTTTAAATCGAATCATTGTTAACGAAGGAAGAGAGTGGTGGAGGTGTTCTTTTCGTGTTTCTTTTTCTTTTTATATAAGAACTTCAGATTCATGCCAAACAACCCTTCTTTTTGATGTATAAGTAATGGAGTTTTTGGTTGATTTATTCTTGTGAGCTTTTTCTATGTCAACGATGTTATTAGTATTTATGTATATGTTTGTCTTAGTCCCAACCAACAAAGTTTTTTACTTAATCTCTACCGATTTAATTAAACTAGATTTTTATAAGTATTTTGAAAGCGCGAGATACTTTTTTTGAAATAAACCAAATTTATATGATATAAATTTGTATTTTTAATTGTCTATCTACATTTAAATGTTACACATGAAGCGTAATATTCAATATTCTGAAACTCAATCCGGACCCGCGGTAAAACCAATGATTCTATATGTAATCTGGTTTGGTTTTCCAAAAAATAGATAATTAAACTTTTTATAAATTCCGCAAAAAATCCCTAAAACCTGGAACGCAGCTACCGGTTAAACCGATAGATGATCCATTATGTAATAAAATTTGATTTAAATTGTCACTTTAAAATATTCTAATTCATGAATGTTTAGATGAATGGTGGATATATTATGTATTAATATTCTAACCACATTATACATTTGTATTAATGTATGTTAAATTCTCTTTTACGGTATATATGAATCGTTATAATTTTTTTATCAATTTATTTAGTAAAAACTTCATAATAATCTCTAAATAGGTAGAATAACCATTGTAGAATCGCCATTTTCTTGAAAAACAGAGACAACAAAGGCTCCAAAACCTCTTTGAACATCATCATATGTTAGTGCATGATGCAACTATGCATTAAAACAATATTGTCAAAGTTTTTGAAATTTTCTCAAAATCTATGTGTTAGCCCCTATGAAAATATTGAGTTTTTGGTAAATGCTTTATATACTGAAGCCTATAATCTTTAGCGTAATTTTAAAATTTGTAACCACATTCTAAATTTGTATTAATGTTATTTAAACTCTCTTTCATGGTACATAGGCATCTTTCTAATTTTATATCAATTAATTTTGTAAAATTTCATGTAATCCCTAAATTAGTGGACTAAGCATTATAAAATCATTATTTTCTAAGGAAACATAGACAACAAAGGTCTAAGACTCTTTGACCATCATAATATGCTAGTTTAAGATGCAACTATGCATTAAAACAATATTGTTATATATAAAATCGTTATTTTCTAGAGAAACATAGACAAAAAAGGTTTCAAGCCTATTTGACCATCATCATTTGTTAGTTTAGGATGCAACTATGCATTAAAACATTAATGTCATTTTTTTGAAATTTTCTTAAAATCTATGTGTTAACCCCTACGAGAAAATGTTGAATTTTCGGTAAATGCTTTATATACTGAATCCTATAATATTTAGCGTTATTTTAAAATTTGTAACCACATTCTAAATTTGTATTAATGTTATTTAAACTCTCTTTCATGGTACATGGACATCTTACTAATTTTATATCAATTAATTTTGTAAAACTTCATGTAATCCCTAAATTAGTGGACTAACCATTATAAAATTGTTATTTTCTAGAGAAACATAGACAACAAAGGTTCCAAACCTCTTTGACCATCATCATATGTTAGTTTAGGATACAACTATGTATTAAAACAATATTGTTATATTTTTGAATTTTTTCAAAATCTATGTATTAAAATCTATGTGTTAACCCCTACGAGAAAATGTTGAATTTTCGGTAAATGCTTTATATACTGAATCCTATAATATTTAGCGTTATTTTAAAATTTGTAACCACATTCTAAATTTGTATTAATAATCTATATAATGAAGTCTAAAATTTGTAGTGTTGTTTTAAAATTTCTAACCACATTCTACATTTGTATTTTCATATACATTGACATCTTTCTAATTTTATATCGATTAATTTTGTAAAATTTCATGTAATCCCTAAATTAGTGGACTAACCTTTATAAAATCGTTATTTTCTAGAGAAACATAGACAACAAAGGTT
>NC_027749.1:271685-276361 GCF_000695525.1 Brassica oleracea var. oleracea | reverse complement strand
TTATATTTTTGAATTTTTTCAAAATCTATGTATAAACTCATACGAAATATTGAGTTTTACGTTAAACAATCTATATAATGAAGTCTAAAATTTTTAGTGTTGTTTTAAAATTTCTAACCACATTCTACATTTGTATTTAATGTATGTTAAACTCTCTTTTATGGTATATGGGAATTTATATATTTTTTTATCAATTAATTTAGTAAAACTTCATAATACTCCCTAAATAAGTGGAATAACCACTATAGAATCGCTATTTTCTTGAAAAACGGAGACAACAAAGGCTTCAAACCTCTTTGAAAATCATCATATGTTAGTGCATGATGCAACTATGCATTATAACAATATTGTCAAATTTTTTGAATTTTTTTCAAAATCTAAGTGTTAACCCCTACGAAAATATTGAGTTTTTGGTAAATGTTTTATATACTGAAGCCTATAATCTTTAGCGTTACTTGAAAATTTGTAAGCACATTCTAAATTTGTATTAATGTTATTTAAACTCTCTTTCATGGTACATTGGCATCTTTCTAATTTTATATCAATTAGTTTTGTAAAACTTCAAGTAATCCTAAATTAGTGGACATACCTTTATACAATCGTTAGTTTCTAGAGAAATATAGATAACAAAGGTTCCAAGCCTCTTTGACCATCGTTATATGTTAGTTTAGAATGCAACTATGCATTAAAAAAATATTATTATATTTTTGAATTTTTTCAAAATCTATGTATAAACTCATACGAAATATTGAGTTTTACGTTAAACGCTCTATATAATGAAGCCCAAACTTTTTAGAATTGTTTTAAAATTTCTAACCACATTGTACATTTGTATTAATGTATTTTAAACTATCTTTCTTGGTATATGGGAATCGTTATAATTTTTTTATCATTTAAGTTAGTAAAACTTCATAATATTCCCTAAATAGGTGAAATAACCACAATAGAATAACTATTTTCTTGAAAAACGGAGACAACAAAGGCTCAAAACCTCTTTGAACATCATCATATGTTTTTGCATGATGCAACTATGCATTTAAAAAATATTGTCAAAATTTTAAAAAATTTCTCAAAATCTACGGGTTAACCCCTACGAAAATATTGAGTTTTTGGTAAATGATTTATATACTGAAGCGTATAATCTTTAGCGTTATTTTAAAATTTGTAACCACATTCTAAATTTGTATCAATGATATTTAAACTCTCTTTCATGGTACATTGGCGTCTTTCTAATTTTATATCAATTAATTTTGGAAAACTTAATGTAATCCCTAAATTAGTGGGCTAACCACTATAAAATCGTTATTTTCTAGAGAAACATAGACAAAAAAGCTTCCAAGCCTATTTGACCATCATCATTTGTTAGTTTAGGATGCAACTATGCATTAAAACAATATTGTTATATTTTTGATTTTTTTCAAAATCTTTGTATAAACCCGTACGAAATATTGAGTTTTACGTTAAACGCTCTATATAATGAAGTCTAAAATTTGTAGTGTTGTTTTAAAATTTCTAACCACATTCTACATTTGTATTTAATGTATGTTAAATTCTCTTTCATGGTATATGAGAATTTTTATATTGTTTTATCAATTTATTTAGTAAAACTTCATAATACTCCCTAAATAAGTGGAATAACCACTATAGAATCACTATTTTCTTGAAAAACGGAGACAACAAAGGCTCCAAACCTCTTTGAACATCATCATATGTTAATGCATGATGTAACTATGCATTAAAACATTAATGTCATTTTTTTTTGAAATTTTCTCAAAATCTATGTGTTAACCCCTACGAGATAATGTTGAATTTTCGGTTAACGCTTTATATACTGAATCCTATAATCTTTAGCGTTATTTTAAAATTTGTAACCACATTTAAATTTGTATTAATGTTATTTAAACTCTCTTTCATATACATTGGCATCTTTCTAATTTTATATCGATTAATTTTGTAAAACTTCATGTAATCCCTAAATTAGTGGACTAACCTTTATAAAATCGTTATTTTCTAGAGAAACATAGACAACAAAGGTTACAAACCTCTTTGAACATCTTCATATGTTAGTTTAGGATACAACTATGCATCAAAACAATATTGTTATATTTTTGAATTTTTTCAAAATCTATGTATAAACTCATACGAAATATTGAGTTTTACGTTAAACGCTCTATATACTGAAGCCTAAAATTTTTAGTGTTGTTTTAAAATTTCTAACCACATTCTACATTTGTATTTAATGTATGTTAAATTCTCTTTCATAGTATATGAGAATTTAAATATTTTTTTATCAATTAATTTAGTAAAACTTCATAATACTCCCTAAATAAGTGGAATAACCACTATAGAATCGCCTAAACATTTTAGTGTTGTTTTAAAATTTCTAACGACATTCTACGTTTGTATTAATGTATGTTAAACTCTCTTTCATGGTATATGATAATCTTTATAAATATTTTAACAATTAATTTAGTTAAACTTCATAATACTCCCTAAATAGGTGGAATAACCACTATAGGATCACAATTTTCTTGAAAAACGGAGACAACAAAGGCTCCAAACCTCTTTGAACATCATCATATGTTAGTGCATGATGAAACTATGCATTAAAACATTATTTTCAATTTTTTTGAAATTTTCTCAAAATCTATATATTAACCCTTTCGATAATATTGAGTTTTTGGTAAATGCTTTATATACTGAAGCCTATAATTTTAGCGTTATTTTAAATTTTTTAATGACATTCTAAATTTGTATCAATGTTATTTAAACTCTCTTTCATGGTACATGGACATCTTTCTAATTTTATATCAATTAATTTTGTAAAACTTCATGTAATCCCTAAATTAGTGGACTAACCATTATAAAATCGTTATTTTCTAGAGAAACATAGACAACAAAGGTTCCAAACCTCTTTGACCATCACCGTATGTTAGTTTAGGATACAACTACGTATTAAAACAATATTGTTATATTTTCAAATTTTTTCAAAATCTATGTATAAACTCATACGCAATATTGAGTTTTACGTTAAACGCTGTATATAACGAAGTCTAAAATTTTTAGTGTTGTTTTAAAATTTCTAACCACATTCTACATTTGTATTTAATGTATGTTAAACTCTCTTTTATGGTATATGGGAATTTATATATTTTTTTATCAATTAATTTAGTAAAACTTCATAATACTCCCTAAATAAGTGGAATAACCACTATAGAATCGCTATTTTCTTGAAAAACAGAGACAACAAAGACTTTAAACCTCTTTGAAAATCATCATATGTTAGTGCATGATGCAACTATGCATTAAAACAATATTGTCAAATTTTTTGAATTTTTTTCAAAATCTAAGTGTTAACCCCTACGAAAATATTGAGTTTTTGGTAAATGTTTTATATACTGAAGCCTATAATTTTTAGCGTTACTTGAAAATTTGTAAGCACATTCTAAATTTGTAATAATGTTATTTAAACTCTCTTTCATGGCACTTTGGCATCTTTCTAATTTTATATCAGTTAGTTTTGTAAAACTTCAAGTAATTCCTAAATTAGTGGACTTACCTTTATACAATCGTTATTTTCTAGAGAAATATAGATAACAAAGGTTCCAAGCCTCTTTGACCATCGTTATATGTTGGTTTAGGATGCAACTATGCATTAAAAAAATATTGTAATATTTTTGAATTTTTTCAAAATATATGTATAAACTCATACGAAATATTGAGTTTTACGGGTTAAACGCTCTATATAACGAAGCCCAAACTTTTTAGAATTGTTTTAAAATTTATAACCACATTGTACATTTGTATTAATGTATGTTAAACTATCTTTATTGGTATATGGGAATCGTTATAATTTTTTTATCATTTAATTTAGTAAAACTTCATAATAATCCCTAAATAGGTGAAATAACCACAATAGAATAACTATTTTCTTGAAAAACGGAGACAACAAAAGCTCAAAACCTCTTTGAACATCATCATATGTTATTGCATGATGCAACTATGCATTTAAACAATATTGTCAAATTTTAAAAAAAAATTCTCAAAATCTACGGGTTAACTAACCCCTACGAAAATATTGAGTTTTTGGTAAATGATTTATATACTGAAGCGTATAATCTTTAGCGTTATTTTAAAATTTGTAGCCAAATTCTAAATTTGTATTAATGATATTTAAACTCTCTTTCATGGTACATTGGCATCTTTCTAATTTTATATCAATTAATTTAGGAAAACTTCATGTAATCCCTAAATTAGTGGACTAACCACTATAAAATCGTTATTTTCTAGAGAAACATAGACAAAAAGGTTTCAAGCCTCTTTCACCATCATAATTTGTTAGTTTAGGATGCAACTATGCATTAAAACAATTTTGTTATATTTTTTAATTTTTTCAAAATCTTTGTATAAACCCGTACGAAATATTGAGTTTTACGTTAAACGCTCTATATACTGAAGCCTAAACTTTTTAGTGTTGTTTTAAAATTTATAACCACATTATAAATTTGTATTAATGTATGTTAAACTCTTTTTCATGGTATATGGGAATCGTTATAATTTTTTTTATCAATTTATTTAGTTAAACTTCATAATACTCCCTAAATAGGTGGAATAACCACTATAGAATCGCTATTTTCTTGAAAATCGGAGACAACAAAGGCTCCAAAACTCTTTGA
>NC_027749.1:269898-271646 GCF_000695525.1 Brassica oleracea var. oleracea | reverse complement strand
CAAAATCTATGTGTTAACCCCTACGAGATATCCACCTATAGTGAGCCATCAGGGGTGTCTGAGTTAGTCAAAACGGTAAAACAAAGATAATTAACCGATGTCTCATGTTCATATATGTCTCAATCAGGCTAAAGCCTAAAATCTTTCTAATTTTATATCGATTAATTTTGTAAAACTTCATGTAATCCCTAAATTAGTGGACTAACCTTTATAAAATCGTTATTTTCTAGAGAAACATAGACAACAAAGGTTACAAACCTCTTTGACCATCATCATATGTTAGTTTAGGATACAACTATGCATCAAAACAATATTGTTATATTTTTGAATTTTTTTAAAATCTATGTATAAACTCATACGAAATATTGAGTTTTACGTTAAACGCTCTATATACTGAAGCCTAAAATTTTTAGTGTTGTTTTAAAATTTCTAACCACATTCTACATTTGTATTTAATGTATGTTAAATTCTCTTTCATAGTATATGAGAATTTAAATATTTTTTTATCAATTAATTTAGTAAAACTTCATAATACTCCCTAAATAAGTGGAATAACCACTATAGAATCGCTATTTTCTTGAAAAACGGAGACAACAAAGGTTCCAAACCACTTTGAAAATCATCATATGTTAGTGCATGATGCAACGATGCAATAAAACAATATTGTCAAATTTTTTGATTTTTTTTCGAAATCTATGCGTTAACAACCCCTACGAAAATATTGAGTTTTTGGTAAATGATTTATATACTGAAGCCTATAATCTTTAGCGTTACTTGAAAATTTGTAAGCACATTCTAAATTTGTATTAATGTTATTTAAACTCTCATTCATGGTACATTGGCATCTTTCTAATTTTATATCAATTAGTTTTGTAAAACTTCACGTAATTCCTAAATTAGTGGACTTACCTTTATACAATCGTTATTATCTAGAGAAACATAGACAACAAAGGTTCCAAGCCTCTTTGACCATCGTTATATGTTAGTTTAGGATGCAAATATGCATTAAAAAAATATTGTTATATTTTGAATTTTTTCAAAATCTATTTATAAGCTCATACGAAATATTGAGTTTTACGTTAAACGCTCTATATACTGAAGCCTAAACTTTTTAGAGTTGTTTTAAAATTTCTAACCACATTTTATATTTGTATTAATGTATGTTAAACTATCTTTCTTGGTATATGAGAATCGTTATAATTTTTTTATCATTTAATTTAGTAAAACTTCATAATAGTCCCTAAATAGGTGAAATAACCACAATAGAATAACTATTTTCTTGAAAAACGGAGACAACAAAGGCTCAAAACCTCTTTGAACATCATCATATGTTATTTCATGATGCAACTATGCATTTAAATAATATTGTCAAATTTTTTAAAAAAATTTCAAAATCTATGTGTTAACCCCTACGAAAATATTGAGTTTTTGCTAAATGCTTTATATACTGAAGCGTATAATCTTTAGCGTTATTTTAAAATTTGTAACCACATTATAAATTTTTATTAATGTTATTTAAACTCTCTTTCATGGTACATTGGCATCTTTCTAATTTTATATCAATTAATTTTGGAAAACTTCATGGAATCCCTAAATTAGTGGACTAATAACCACTATAAAATCGTTATTTTCTAGAGAAACATAGACAAAAAAAGGTTCAAAGCCTCTTTGACCATCATCAATTGTTAGTTTAGGATGCAACTATGCATTAAAACAATATTATTATATTTTTGAATTTTTTCAAAATC
>NC_027749.1:265385-269885 GCF_000695525.1 Brassica oleracea var. oleracea | reverse complement strand
GCTCTATATACTGAAGCCTAAATTTTTTAGTGTTGTTTTAAAATTTATAACCATATTATACATTTGTATTAATGTATGTTAAACTCTTTTTCATGGTATATGAGAATCTTTATAATTTTTTTTATCAATTTATTTAGTAAAACTTCATAATACTCCCTAAATAGGTGGAATAACCACTATAGAATCACTATTTTCTTGAAAAACGAAGACAACAAAGGCTCCAAACCTCTTTGAAAATCATCATATGTTAGTGCATGATGTAACTATGCATTAATATCATTTTTTTTGAAATTTTCTCAAAATCTATGTGTTAACCCCTACGAGATAATGTTAAACTCTCTTTCATGGTTTATGAGAATCTTTACAATTTTGTTTATCAATTAATTTAGTAAAACTTCATAATAGTCCCTATATAAATAAGTGAAATAACCACTGTAGAATCGCTATTTTCTTGAAAAACGGAGACAACAAAGGCTCTAAACCTCTTTAAACATCATCATATGTTTGTGTATGATGAAACTATGCATTAAAAAAATATTGTTAAATTTTTTGAAATTTTCTCAAAACCTATGTGTTAACCCCTACGAAAATATTGAGTTTTTGGTAAATGCTTTATATACTGTAGCCTATAATCTTTAGCGTTATTTTAAAATATGTAACCACATTCTAAATTTGTATTAATGTTATTTCAACTCTCTTTCATGGTACATTGGCATCTTTCTAATTTTATATCAATTAATTTTGTAAAACTTCATGTAATCCCTAAATTATTGGACTAACCGTTATAAAATCGCTATTTTCTAGAGAAACATGGACAACTAAGGTTCCAAAACTATTGGACCATCGTAATATGCTAGTTTAGGATGCAACTATGCATTAAAACAATATTGTTATTTTTTTGAATTTTTTCAAAATCTATGTATTAACCCATACAAAATATTGAGTTTTACGTTAAATGCTCTATATACTGAAGCCTAAATTTTTTAGTGTTGTTTTAAAATTTCTAACCACATTCTACTTTTGTTTTTATGAATGTTAAACTATCTTTCATGGTATATGAGAATCTTTATAAATTTTTTATCAATTAAATTAGTAAAACTTCATAATACTCTATAAATAGTTGGAATAACCACTATAAAATCGCTATTTTCTCGAAAATCGGTGACAACAAAGGCTCCAAACCTCTTTGAACATCATCATATGTTAGTGCAAGATGCAACTATGCATTAAAATAATATTGTCAAATTCTTTTCATTTTCTCAAAATCTATGTGTAAACCCCTACGAAAATATTAAGTTTTTGGTAAATTTTTTATATACTGAAGCCTTTATTCTTTAGCATTATTTTAAAATTTGTAACCACATTCTAAATTTGTATTAATGTTATTTCAACTCTCTTTCATTGTACATTGACATCGTTATAATTTTATATCAATTAATTTTGTAAAACTTCATGTAACCCCTAAATTAGTGGACTAACCTTTATAAAATCTTTATTTTCTAGAGAAACATAGACAACAAAGGTTTCAAGCCTCTTTGACCATCATCATATGTTAGTTTAGGATGCAACTATGCATTAAAACAATATTTTTATATTTTTGAATTTTTTCAAAATCTATTTATAAACAAACCCATACGAAATATTGAGTTTTTCGTTAAACGATCTATATACTGAAGCCTAAACTTTTTAGTGTTGTTTTAAAATTTATAACCACATTCTACATTTTTTTATGTATGTTAAACTCTCTTTAATGGTATATAGGAATCGTTATAATTTTTTTATTAATTAATTTACTTAAACTTCATAATACTCTTAAAATAGGTGGAATAACCACTATAGAATCACTATTTTCTTGAAACCGAAGACAACAAATACTCCAAACCTCTTTGAACATCATCATATGTTAGTGCAGGATGCAACTATGCATTAAAACAATATTGTCAAATTTTTTGAAATTTTCTCAAAATCTATGTGTTCCTACGAAAATATTGAGTTTTTGGTAAATGCTTTAAGTACTGAAGCCTATAATCTTTAGCGTTATTTTAAAATTTGTAACCACATTCTAAATTTGTATAAATTTTGTTCAAACTCTCTTTCATGGTACATTGGCATCTTTCTAATTTTATATCAATTAATTTTGTAAAACTTCATGTAATCCCTAAATTAGTGGACTAACCGTTATAAAATCGCTATTTTCTAGAGAAACATGGACTACTAAGGTTCCAAAACTATTTGACCATCATAATATGCTAGTTTAGGATGCAACTATGCAATTAAATAATATTTTTATTTTTTTGAATTTTTTCAAAATCTATGTATAAACCCATACAAAATATTGAGTTTTACGTTAAACGCTCTATATATTGAAGCCTAAATTTTTTAGTGTTGTTTTAAAATTTGTAACCACATTCTACTTTTTTTTAATGTATGTTAAACTATCTTTCATGGTATATGAGAATCTTTATAATTTTTTATCAATTAATTTAGTAAAACTTCATAATACTCCATAAATAGTTGGAATAACCACTATAGAATCGCTATTTTCTCGAAAAACGGAGATAACAAAGGCTCCAAACCTCTTTGAGCATCATCATATGTTAGTGCAAGATGCAACTATGCATTAAAATAATATTTTCAAATTCTTGTCTTTTTCTCAAAATCTATGTGCTAACCCCTACGAAAATATTAAGCTTTTCGTAAATTTTTCATATACTGAAGCCTTTAATCTTTTGCGTTATTTTAAAATTTGTAACCACATTCTAAATTTGTATTAATGTTATTTAAACTCTCTTTCATAGTACATTGACATCTTTCTTATTTTATATCAATTAATTTTGTAAAACTTCATGTAATCCCTAAATTAGTGGACTAACCAAAATCGTTATTCTCTACAGAAACATAGACAACAAAGGTTCCAAGCCTCTTTGACCATCATCATTTCTTAGTTTAGATTTTTGATTTTTTTCAAAATCTATGTATAAACAAACCCATACGAAATATTGAGTTTTTCGTTAAACGCTCTATATAATGAAGCCTAAACTTTTTTGGGTTGTTTTAAAATTTATAAGCACATTCTACATTTTTTTAATGTATGTTAAACTCTTTTTCATGGTATATGGGAATCGTTATAATTTTTTTATCAATTAGTTTAGTTAAACTTCATAATACTTCATAAATAGGTGGAATAACCACTATAATCGCTATTTTCTTGAAAAACGGAGACAACAAAGGCTCCAAACCTCTTTGAACATCATCATATGTTAGTGCATGATGCAACTATGCATTAAAAAAATATTGTCAAATTTTTTGAAATTTTTCAAAATTTATGTGTTAACTCCTACGAAAATATTGAGTTTTTGGTAAATGATTTATATACTTAAGCCTTTAATCTTTAGCGTTATTTTAAAATTTGTAACCACATTCTAAATTTATACAAATTTTATTCAAACTCTATTTCATGGTACATTGGCATCTTTAAAATTTTATATCAATTAATTTTGTTAAACTTCATGTAATCCCTAAATTAGTGGACTAACCACTATAAAATCGTTATTTTCTAGAGAAACGTAGACAAAAAATGTTCCAAACCTCTTTGACCATGATCATTTGTTAGTTTAGGATGGAACAATGCATTAAAACAATATTGTTATATTTTTGAATTTTTTCAAAATCTATGTATAAACTCATACAAAATATTGAGTTTTACGTAAAACGCTCTATATACTAAAGCCTAAACATTTTAGTGTTGTTTTAAAATTTCTAACCACATTCTACATTTGTATCTAATGTATGTTAAACTCTCTTTCATGGTATATGAGAATCTTTATAATTTTTTATCAATTAATTTAGTAAAACTTCATAATTGTCCCTAAATAAGTGAAATTAACACTATAAAATCGCTATTTTCTTGATAAATGGAGCAACAAAGGCTCCAAACCTCTTTGAACATCATCATATGTTAGTGCATGATGAAACTATCCATTAAAAAAATATTGTCAAATTTTTTGAAATTTTCTCAAAATCAATGTCCCTTACGAAAATATTAAGGTTTTGGTAAATTTTTTATATACTGAAGCCTATAATCTTTAGCGTTATTTTAAAATTTGTAACCATATTATAAATTTGTATTAATGTTATTTAAACTCTCTTTCATGGTACGTGGGCATCTTTCTAATTTTATATCAATTAATTTTGTAAAACTTCATGTAATCCCTAAATTAGTAGACTAACCTTTATAAAATTGTTATTTTCTAAAGAAACATAGAAAAAAAAGGTTCCAAAACTTTTTGAACATCATAATATGCTAGTTTATGATGCAACTATGCATTAAAACAATATTGTTATTTTTTTTTTAATTTTTCAAAATCTATGTATAAACCCATACAAAATATTGAGTTTTACGTTAAACGCTCTATATACTGAAGCCTAAACATTTTAATGTTGTTTTAAAATTTATAACCACATTCTACATTTTTTTGATGTATGTTAAACTCTCTTTAA
>NC_027749.1:263257-263639 GCF_000695525.1 Brassica oleracea var. oleracea | reverse complement strand
TTCCAAGCCTCTTTGACCATCATCATATGTTAGTTTAGGATGCAACTATGCATTAAAACAATATTGTTATTTTTTTGAATTTTTTCAAAATCTATGTATAAACCCGTACAAAATATTGAGTTTTACGTTAAACGTTCAATATATTGAAGCCTAAATTTTTTAGTGTTGTTTTAAAAATTTTAACCACATTCTACATTTTTTTAATGTATGTTAAACTATCTTTCATGGTATATGAGAATCTTTATAATTTTTTATCAATTAATTTAGTAAAACTTCATAATACTCCATAAATAGTTGGAATAACCACTATAGAATCGCTATTTTCTCGAAAAACGGAGACAACAAAGGCTCCAAACCTCTTTGAGCATCATCATATGTTAGT
>NC_027749.1:262736-263151 GCF_000695525.1 Brassica oleracea var. oleracea | reverse complement strand
AAATTTGTAACCATATTCTAAATTTGTACTAATGTTATTTAAACTCTCTTTCATGGTACATTGATATCTTTCTAATTTTATATCAATTAGTTTTGTAAAATTTCATGTAATCCCTATATTATTGGACTAACCAAAATCGTTATTTTCTAGACAAACATAGACAACAAAGGTTCCAAGCCTCTTTGACCATCATCATATGTTAGTTTAGGATGCAACTATGGATTAAAACAATATTTTTGAATTTTTTCAAAATCTATGTATAAACAAACCCATACGAAATATTGAGTTTTTAGTTAAACACTCTATATAGTGAAGCCTAAACTTTTTAATGTTGTTTTAAATTTTATAACCACATTCTACATTTTTTATGATGTATGTTAAACTCTCTTTAACGGTATATGAGAATCGTTATAAT
>NC_027749.1:240581-262636 GCF_000695525.1 Brassica oleracea var. oleracea | reverse complement strand
TCATATGTTAGTGCAAGATGCAACTATGCATTTAAATAATATTGTCAAATTCTTGTCATTTTCTCAAAATCTATGTGTAACCCCTACGAAATATTGAGTTTTATACATGGATTTTTCAAAAATTAAAAAATATAACAATATTTTTTTAATGCATAGTTGTATCCTAAACTAACATATGATGATGGCCAAAGAGGCTTGGAACCTTTTTTGTCTATGTTTCTCTAGAAAAAACGATTTTATAATGGTTAGTCCACTAATTTATAGGGATTACATGAAGTTTTACAAAATTAATTGATATAAAATTAGAAAGATGCCAATGTACCATGAAAGAGAGTTGAAATAACATTAATACAAATTTAGAATGTGATTACAAATTTTAAAATAACGCTAAAGATTATAGGATTCAGTATATAAAGCATTTACCAAAAACTCAATATTTTCGTAGGGGTGCATAGTTGCATCATGCACTAACATATGATGATGTTCAAAGAGGTTTGGAGCCTTTGTTGTCTCCGTTTTTCAAGAAAATAGCAATTCTATAGTGGTCATTCCACCTATTTAGGGAGTATTATAAAGTTTTACTAAATTAATTGATAAAAAAGTTATAATGATTCTCATATACCGTGAAAAAGAGTTTAACATACATTAATACAAATGTAGAATATGGTTAAAAATTTTAAAACAACACTAAAAAGTTTAGGATTCAGTATATAGAGCGTTTGACGTAAAACTCAATATTTCGTATGGGTTTATACATATATTTTGAAAAAATTCAAAAATATATCAATATTGTTTTAATGCATAGTTGCATCCTAAACTAACATATGATGAGAAACGGATAAAAAAAAATATTTCAAACCTTTTTGACCATCATCATTTGTCAGTGCGGGGTGCAACTATGCAATAAAACAAGTTTGTCATATTTTTTAATTTTTCTCAAAATCTAAAAGTTAACACCCCTATGAAATTTGGTTGTCGTAAATGCACTATAAAATGAAGTTTACACTCTTTATTGTGGTTTACAAATTTCTAACCACATTCTACATTTGTCTTAATGTATTCTAAATATTTTTTCAAGGTACATGGGTATTCTTTCTAATTTTTAAATAATTAATTTAATAAAACTTCATATATTGCCTAAATTAGTGGACTAACCACTATGAAATATCTATTTTCTAAAGAAACGGGCACACAAAGATTTCAAACATCTTTGACTATCAAGATGCAATGCAATAAAGCAATATTGTCGTATTTTCTTATATATTTTCATAATATTTTATTTCTTGTATAATTATTTGATGAACAGAGTTGTTTTCTATGGTCACCATGTCCCATATTATCACGAAATTTCTATGGATTTACACATTAGGTTTCTTGGTATGTTTGCATAGAAATTAAAATAACTGGTCCGATGTGACAAGTGCATTGCAAACATTTTACGGTAATTGTGAGTCTGTGACAATGATGATAATGTTGAATATTGAATCAATTTCGTAGCTAAAACACGTTTCCAAGTTCAAATAAGCTGTATGTACCTATACAGAGAACGTCTGCTGAATTTACTGTATCTGAGTCACCAGTATGCGGCTGGAAAGGTACCAAAATAAATGTAGACAGTAACATGAGTCCATCACCATCACCAATATACTAGACCTTCCCTTTCGCATTTATTTTACCTATTAACCGGTCCGCTACGCCTTTAGTGTTTTAAACCATTTGTTCTCTTTAGTCTAGTTGATCCAGTTTGGCAAAAGGTAGGCATTTCACTATCCAAAAGCCTAACTTGTTTTCCATCTATTTTGTAGGAACCCGATTTACTTATTGGTATAACACATGCATGTAACATTCTGGTATCTTAATTACTTTGTACGTATGACATTTAAAGCGAAGGTTTTTTTTTTTGGTTTTGGTTTTCATTTCATATATAGTTCGACCACACATTATTGTATAGATTTTCAAATATATCGTTTCCGTAGAAACTGGTAATTTAAAAGCTCAAACTAGTTATCTTGCGGAAGAGTAACGTCTAATTTACTCAACGGCCGAGACGACAGTTATCTGTTCACAGTTGAGACTTATATAAATATTTAGCACGTACCTGTTTTCACTAGTTATTCGATTTCTTTTTGTTTTAATTATCTACAAGCTTTAAACATATAAAATTGTGTGGATCGATAGTATGATTTGGTATACAAAATTACGAGAAAAAAACGAAAATATGTCACCTGTACTAGGACGAATTACTGTATATATACATGTCACATGTGCGTAATGTGCCGTGTCAATGTAAATTGTAGTGAAGGTAGTTGTTTGAGAAGACAGCACGTAGAGTTTGAGTTGTAAAAATATGATTAGGGTTTTGTTTTTAGTCTGCTTTTCAGTCCAATGTTTTCACCGAGCCCCACTACTACGTGAAACCCGGAGACTCACGTGCTCTTCCATTCTTTCTTTCTTTTTTGAAAAAGAGAAAATTACTTCATTGATTTTGTTAACTTTATCCTATTTTCAAATGTTCTAGTGTATTTGCAGCTTGAACATCATATCGTGATCCTATCGTTATACTAAATAAAATTAATACGGTGATGGTGTCAGCACAAACTAGTAAATTTAAAATTAGTAGCTTATATAAATTATATCATTCTGTTAATATCGTGTTTAAATACCCCTACTAATTAGTTTTGAAAAAGACATACATTTAAAATATTTATAGAAATGACATCACATATAGGTATGACTTGCGTAGGTGTGACCTTGCGTCTCGAAATATTAGTAAAATTTTGTACATCTATCCATTCAAGTCGAGTTATACTTTTTTGTTGATCTTAAATTCTTAACAAACTGTCAAATTCCAAATACGTCATAGACTAATAGGCATAATTAAAACAGCGTGTTTACACGACCTAGATTATAAACTAAAATTTATTTTTGGGTTTAAAAAGATTATAAACTAAAGCAACATAATTATTTTTTTGGCATATATGATTATTAGCTAAAGCAACATAATAATATTACAAAAGAACGTACATGCAGTCTTATTATTAAATCTAGCTTAATTAGTGTGTCATCGCTTATGTACAGATATAATCAATTGCATATACAATACAACGAGTAATTTAGCATGCTCTTTAAAGAACCTCATCCCAACGAAAATATGTAAAACTAATATATATTCTTTAAAAAGTTGTTTGCCAAAAAGAAAATCATTAGCTAATAATAAAAAAATTACTACAAAACTTCTGCTAGCTACATCTACAATATTATACTAGCTAGGACCGGCGATAATTGCCAACGCGGGTTACCACTAAACCAGTTCTTTTTTTTCCCACTAAAACAGTTCGTTTGTGACTATATATATACACAGATACTACGTAACAATACAAAGCACTACAATTGGTGACCGGAAATTACAAAGCACGAAAATCACAATGGACCAGTCCACTCTTCATAGCCTAAACCCATATTCATCTTCCACCACTTCCTCATCATCTTCTTCTGTACACAGCCGCAAGGGCAGAATAAAGGGCAACAAAAATCAGTCAATGTCCACGTTATCGACGGATCCACAGAGCGTGGCTGCCCGTGAGAGACGCCACCGAATCAGCGACCGTTTGAAGATTCTACAGAGCATGGTTCCTGGTGGTGCGAAGTTGGACACCGTCTCTATGCTCGACGAAGCCATTAACTACGTCAAGTTCTTGAAAGCTCAGATCTGGTTTCACCACAATATGCTTCTTTTCTTCAACGACTACGAAACTACGTCGCCTTGTACTTATTCCCCAGTCGGCGTCAGTGAATTTGAACCAAGACTCTTTGGTTGTGATGAAGATTATACCCCTGTACCGGAGACGTATTCACAAGGGACGCCACTATATATGGTTGCCGACCCGAATAATCCGATGTGGTATAGTTCGGTTGATGATGAGCAACAAGAAACCATGCATCGACGTGGTTTGTCTTAGTCATCGCCCATATGCAATGATATGTTACTTATGTGTAGAAAATATAGTATATATCTTAGTTTATTATTGTCCCCATGCATCTATAAAAACTTTTGTTTAAGGATTATGTGCATCTAAAAATTGAATTATATACCTATATGTATATTCGGATATCTATATATCCGAATGTATCTTGTAGAATGTAATATACTTAATCATAGACTAATTAAATTAACCTACGTATATCAAACTTTTGAATCATTGGAAATACGAAAGAGACGGTATGTGGAAAATTAGTGGATGAAGTCGTACTATATATATGATGCTAGAAATATTGGTTGTGACTGTATGCATCTTTAACGCAAATAATAACGCTATAAATTTTATTACTCTAGTTTACTTTGAAATATTGCCAATCAAACAAAATTTTATTTTCTCTTATTTACTCCATTTTACTGTTTTTTACTGTTGAAACAAAAGAAAATATACAGTAAACATTACTCTAGGTTATCTAAGAGTAATTTTATTTTCTCTCATTTACTCTTTTTCCTCTGTTTCACATTTTTAGTTCCTCCTTTTTCTTTTTGAACAGTCATATTTTTCGTTCCTCTCATTTCCAATTTTTTTATTTATATTTTTCCTCCAAAACAACCAATAACACTCAATCATTATACCAAATGCAGTACTGCATATTTTTCTTTTCTTTTTTGGTGATTACCATTTTGGCCAAGATATTTTCCTCCAAAGTTTTCTTTGTAAACATAATGGCAATATAAATAGTATGCTATGGTATTTCAAGGGTAATAGTTAAAAATGATTATGTTTTAAAAGTATAGATGTTTAAAATATAGTAATACTCAATGTCAGTCAAAATTCAGTTACAAACTTAAAACAATGATTTATACCCTTTTTTTTAAATGATAGGAGTTGTAAACCGAAAATACAAAGAGATATGATCATATGAGAGTAAAATTTGTATCAATTTATCAAGTAGCAGCATTAGCTATAACTGAGTCTGGGTACCTAAACACTACTAATACTGGCAAAGTAGGAAAATCTAGATGAGCGTAATCATCCAGTTAATGGGTTGTTATTTTGGTTATGGTTCAGTTTATATATATTAAAAAAAATTGCTTAAAAGATTTAAAGTTTACGCTCTATATTTTTGTAAAGGAAGCAAGTTTGAGGGACTAAAAATAGAAAATGGTGAAAACAAAAGAAAAAGGAAAAAGAAAAAACAATTAATAACTGAAATTGTACTAAGAACAAAGACCTGAGAAAATAGGTGACTAAGCCAAGATGGAAAATCCCACTGCATTACATGATTGAAGTTGATCCTTGTAAAAACCTTGTTTTGTTCCTTTTTCAATGAAGTACTAGTGTTTAAAAAAAGTTAAGAAAAAACTGAAATTGTACATGGGTTTATTTGGACTTTATGGTAGAGAACACAATTATTGAAATTCGAATGAAAAAGCAACTTTTATTCCACGATTAACCGTGCTAATTGGAAGAAACAACAAAAGCAATTAAAAACCAACGGGTGAAAAGTAAAACCAGTATGGAAAAAAACAAAGAGTACTACTAAACAGGGAAACAATGTGATTTTAAGATGCGTGAGGCCCACTCAAGATTCCCTTACTGAGGGTTTGGGGGACGACCATTAGCAGCAGCGACGCGTGAGCCCCACTCAAGCAACTCTTTGCTCGTATCATCTTTGTGAACTATCACTTCAATGAAACAAAGACTATCCTTCTTCTCCGTTGTAGCTGTCTTGATCGCCTCAACCAGCTCTTCCTCGTATCTCACCTTTGTGGTCCAGCATTTGCCTTCACCATTATGAATGGCGTCGACGAGACCAGTGTAGTTCCAGTTCTTGATCACGTTGTATGGGCCGTCATGAATCTCCACTTCAATGGTGTAGCCACCGTTGTTAATGAGGAATATGATTGTTTTCTGACCGTTACGCAGCATGGTGGATACGTCCTGAGCCGTCACTTGGAAACTTCCATCTCCAATGAAAGCCAACACTCGCTTCTCCGGTACAGCTTGTGCGTATCCCAGAGTCGCACCAACAGACCACCCGATGGACCCATACTGCATCTGAAACTCGTACCTAGAATTAAACACAAAACTGATATTGAATTATGTAAAAAATAATATAATGTTAAAAGATTATTAGTGTGTTTTTGGATACTTACCCACATCCTTTAGGCAGCTTTAGTTTCTGGCAGTTAAACCAAGAATCACCGGTTTCAGCAATCACAGCGGTTTCACTAGAGATCATCTTCTGAATGTGTTGGAACATTGCGTTTACTCTCAAAGGCTCTCTTGCTTTGCATTTCAAGGGCTTGCCTTCAGGGACAAAGATCCTGTGGTAATTCTCATAAGCCGTCTCGTTGCGCTTCACCCTCTTAGCCAACTCAGTGAAGAAATCGCTCATGAGAACGCACCCAAAGGTTTGACCATTGGCAATAGTGACACGGTCAGGATGCACAACGATGGCTTTCTCTTTCTTGAGGAGAAGAGAGTAACCCACAGAGCTGTAATCGTTGAAGATTGGGCCCGCGAAGATGTAGGCATCTGCGGATTCAACAATCTCAGAGCAGAAAGGAGTGCTCACTGCTCCCCAGTAAGTCCCAATGAAGTGAGGATGGTGCTCTGGGACTAGGCCCTTGGCAGATGGCATCACCGCCATGGCGTAGCCGGAAGCGTCTGCAAGCTCGACAAAAGCATCGCTAGCTTTGGCTACACGTAGCTTGACACCACCAACCATGACCGGCTTCACGGCCTTGTTGAGAAACTCCAAGGTTGCTTCAACCGCAGCTTCTAGGCCCATCTTGTTGCTCAGTCTAAAACAAAATACATTAAAATGAATATAAAAAAAACATTTGAAACGTTGATTCATCAAAGAGAGAAAGGAGTGTTACCTTGGAGTAAGGGAGAAGGGGACAGGATCACGGATGAAAGTAGGGTGAGGAGTAGCAGCTAAGTTGCAGCTGATGCTGATGTAAACAGGCTTGCTTTCTTTAAGAGCTGTTGAGATGGCCTTGTCGATCTGTTCATGAGCATCTTCCAAGTTGTTCACCACCGCCTAATTAACAAGAATACAACATGATATATCAAATTCATCATAATATTACTAAATATATATATATATGTTAATATTGATGATATTGATACCTGGTGGCAAGTAACGGTCTGGAAACAGCGAAGCTCTTGGCTAAAATCAGGTAAACCGATGGTGTGATGGAGGATACGGTTAGTGCCAAAATCGTTGGAGTTAGGACCTCCCACGATACATATAACCGGCAGATTCTCACTGTACGCTCCAGCGATCGCGTTCAAAACGCTAAGTCCACCTACCGTGAAGGTCACGACGCAAGCGCCCACTCCGCGAGATCGAGCGTAACCGTCGGCAGCGTAGCCGGCGTTAAGCTCGTTGCAGCAGCCGATGTTCTTGAGCTCCGGCTCGGCGATGAGGTGGTCCAGCAAAGTTAGGTTGAAATCGCCGGGGACAGAGAAGATGTCGGTGACTCCAGCCTGGACAAGACGTCGGGCCAAGTGACGCCCTAGTGTGGCTTCGGAGGAGCCGACGGAGAGAGCGGAGGAGGGAGCAGAGTCATGGATGGTTGCGACGGCGCCGCTTGGTGGACTACCGACGTCGCCATTGGTGGGCTTGCACGCGTCGATGGATCCGATTTTGGTGTCCATTACAGAGAGAAAGGAATAGTAATGATGATGTTTTTATTTGTGTGTTTGTGAGTAATGAAATGTAACGATGGTGCTGCTGGCTTTTATATAGTTGGTTTGGTGTGCTAGGAGAGGTTTTATGCTTGCGCAAAAAGTAAATTAGTAAATATCTGTTCAATTAAATTTAATACAAATGCTTTAACTCCTTCCTTTTTCTGTATTTTTATTTTTAATTGTTTCTCGATTATATTTTACTAATTTAGTCACTGTTTAACGTTTAAATACTTTTTATACTGGTTAAACTACAATAATGTACACACTGTAGCCAGCGTGTTACATGCAAATATTATGATACATAGTTTTTCTAAATCTTTTAGCTGACTAATTTGTATGATTTGCTTTCCTTTTATCAAGTTCACATTACACTTACAAAATTATTCATAATTAAGAAAATTTAAAAGTCTGTCGTAACTATATGAGCATACAATAAAATATACATACTTGAAGGGACCCATCCTTCAAAACCATCTTCTTGTTTTCACAAACCAACTGAGTCGCTAGTATTCTCATTTCTTACTTGGCTTCTCTTCTATTTACAGTGGATTGCTTTTAATCATATAGTTGAGGTTTTTAAATATTACTTCATCACAAACCAATAGAAGATCAAATGATATTTGAGTACTTAGCAAAGTTGCTTTAAAGGCGATGTATTGTTTCCATGGTTTTGATAGGGAATGTAAAATTAATATTTTATGTATTAAAGTGTCAAAACATTTTTTGGTTCAATTTAGAGTATGTTTAACTTGGAAATGTATATATTTTGGTGAGTAATAAAATTTTATATGCTTTAAACTTGTTTTCCAAGGTTACTACCGAAAGATGTATTTTTTCCATGGTTAAACACAGCAATGCATTAATCTTCTTTCCAAAAACACTAATTCATCATCATTCTTGTGATTCTCTTCTTAATTTTGTATTTGTAAGCTAATTAATTATACGTGAGAGAGAACAAAGTTACAAAATACACACTTCCAAATTTAAATCTGTGATCTAATTTTCTTACTGTCACTTTAATTTGAGTATTTAATGATTATTTTGATGTTTATATACTTAACATTAATTTTACTTCCGTGAAAAGCAAACGTCATAATTGTAGTTATCTTTAGTTTTCCCCGGGAGTAAATATCTCCACTGATAACGACTGGATGGGCTTTTTGTTAGTATATTATATGACGTAAGAACTTTGTTTTAACCGTAATTCGTTTAATTAACATACATAATACAGTACATAATTTTATTATTACGTATGTTCTTGTCAAAGGCAAAGAGACTAAAAGCTAGCCCGGGGTTCTTAGATGAGGTTCTTAACAGAATTTAAGAATCTTAACTTCTAACTAAAAAAAAGTTAATAACCGGTTCTTAAATAAAGACTTTAAGAACCGGTTCTTAAATAAAGACTTTAAGAACCGGTTCTTAAATAAAGACTTTAAAAACCGGTTCTTAAATAAAGACTTTAAGAACCGGTTCTTAACTTTTTTTAGTTAAAAGTTAAGAAACAATTTCTTAACATCTGTTAAGAACCCCCTCTAATAACTCCGGGTTAATCATGGTCTAAGACATTTTGACCATTGTCTTTTTGGAGGCTTGGACCATCATGGTTTCCAAGAATATTCCGAGTTTTACTGCATTACCTTCTAAATAATTATACACGTACATTGGTTGTGTTAGGATTCGATCACCCATGTCCGTTGTTGCATTGCCTCTTTACAAGCATAGAACACTAATTATCAGTTCAATGTTTTCTTACAAAAGGAAATTGTTATTACCTTAAAAAAAATATTGTTAATCGTCCTCGGCGAAGAAAAATGAAATACTGTCATGTTAATATAATAATATGACGGGCACCCACCCATATTTATGTCTCGTTGTTTATTCACAAACCAACGGAGTTGCTGGTAACATCGTTTTCCCAACTTGATTGATTATTGATTGATTATTATTTTTCCTCCTCTCCATTATCACATGCTTAAGAGTAAGTAGCTAAACTAATTGATTATTGGTTTCTATTCTAGTTTTGAAAACTATACCACTGCGACCGTAATTTCGGAAGAAAATGGCAAGCAAAAATCGTGTGTATTAATTATCGTGTGTATTTTTGTAATTATGTACTGATGACTTCTTGTGTTGACTATATATAGTCGTACTACACTATACTGACGCCACAACAAATAGTCTTTTTTTCAACAAATAGTCTTCCGAACCAATTAGATACTAAACTTGTCCCACGACGGTCGACGAATACAATGATGACGTAGCCATACGACAACCAACGCTTTCGTTATTTTAGTACTTTCTATTCCGAGTAGTTTAGAATTTATAAAATCGAACAAGATTCGAGTATCAGCTATTTCGCTAGGAGTAGCGTGATTCACAAGAAAACTGCAGAATAATTTTTATTAGAAAACTCAGGGCGTGCGTAACTTATGCAGACAAATTTAAATATCAGGCAAGCGATATTATGAAAGACAACAAAATTGTATCTGATTTAAACACAAAGTTAATGGTTATTACTTTCAGCTTGAACGAATTTATCCCCATAAAAAGGAATAATAAGAATTCGCAAAAACATTTCACTTTAAATATGCAAGCTCAAGCAAAAGAATCCATGTCAGGAATGGTACGGCTTAGGGATTTATTAAATCTGATTCAACGATGATGAATGGAGAATTGAGACTTCAATATCAAGAGCTAGAGGAAGAAGACGGATATAAACTCTGTTATTGACATAAAATTAATCTACATTTATGATCATTAAGCTTACACACAGAGCTGTATTTACATCAAACGAGTTTAATCTAGTAAATCAAACTAAGCATCGCTAGAGGTTTTCACATATCTGAAAAAGGAGCTAACCGATCTTTCGTCTGACTTTGACTTGAAGTTTACAGTTGGGTAAATTATTACAGATAATGGGCATTAAGAGTGAAATAAATTAAGACGGATATAAACTCTGTGATCCACAACCCGAGATTTGGTTATTTACGCAAATGGGCTTTTTAGTTGATGAAAATTTGGAATTCATTGGGCCCAAACCATGTCCATGCCGAATAATTCTTTGAGAGCGTGATGTTATTTTGGTCAAAAACAAAATATTTGCATAGTTTTTAGGATTCAAAACAGTTAAAATCATAAATTTGCATTTTAGGAACGAAAAAATGTGGCAGCAAAAGAAAAGATGGGTTATATAGAAAATACATAACCGATCAAATATTCTTCGCACAGCCATAAGATGATTTTGGCAACTGGGAAAAAGAGAGATATCGATATTCGATTCACTCGGCAAAAAGTTGCCTTTATATTAAAACCATAATCGAATACATTATACAGGTAAAAGAGGAGATTCCAATGTTTAATTAAAAAACCGAATATTTCCCATCAGAGTAACTATGACAATATAGCAGCATCATATGAATAGGATTTAATAATCAGATCCATAGCTTTTAATAAGTAATCCTCACTAGGAAATTTTATATTAAAACTGGTAATAAAACAAAGAGCCTCAGATTCATAGATTCAATAGTAACGTCATGACTTTGATCAGGACAAGCCTACGAAAATCATCACCGGCAGAATATCAAAAAAAAATAAAATTAAAATATCTCATTCTTCCTACGCTGCAGCGTATAGTAACCTGACGCAGCAGACCAGCGTGTAAGTTGAGTTTATTTCGCTTCAATATGAACGAGCCGATGAGGAACTTATAATAATCCTATCAGCCAGAGAAAGAAGCTTTAACATCCCAAAAAGAAACAAAAAATGAATTCAAATCCTCGTAAATTCTGATAGAAAAACATATTGAATCTTCAGCTGAATAAAGAGATAAGATATCAAACTGAGTTGTAATATGCAAAAGATGAAGAAGAAGAAGGGATTATATACAGCTTCCTCGTGACGGCGATGAGTTCCTTTAGGTTAGGTTACCATCGGACTGTCACACACATAGCTCTCTAATAAAATCCAAGATTACTATAGGCCCATGTTTTAAATTATAGGCCTCAGCCCATCCTGCCCCTCATATTTGGGTTTGATTGGGTGCACAATCTGATTTACTGCGGTTCGGTTCTTGTTTATTGAATTTTTAAAATAATCAAAAACCAAACGATTTATAAACTTCCAATCAATAAACTTTAGAGCAAGTCCATCGGGGACTCCTAAACGAGGTTTCAAACAAAATGGAAAAATAAATAAATGAAAAAAGGCCAAAAAAAGAAAGAACCGCCTCTTAAATGGGCCTTTCTGGGACTGGTAGGAGACCCTAACGTGGCAGTTTTCTATACGACCTCCCCATAATGTTTCCCTCTCTCTCCTTTGCCTTGCGAAATCAATTTGCCTCCGTTCTGGAATTTCATCAGAAGAGAAGATGGCTTGAAGAGAATAGCAACGATCAATCTGACTCCTCTCTCGTTCTCATCAATCCGCCTCCTCTCTCGAATCTCTTTCTTTGACTCGACGGGGCAGATGTGGAAGGAGCAGACGGTCACCGGGAAGCCTGCTGGGTTCTTCGTGAGTACGGGGACTCAGGGAGGTGGACAAGAGACCACTGCGTAAGCTAACTCTGTTGTTTCTGTCTGAAAATAAAGTAGTTGACTTTGGAGTACAAGTGTTTAGTTCTTGTCATCAAAGTTTTGTCTTTTGATTTTTGATTGAGGCATTGTATGAAATTAATGAGAAAGTACATAAAGACATGAACTTTATGTTTTACCTGAAAAGTTTGTTGTGTTCAGGACAATTGAGTTTATAGTCTATGGTGGAATCTTAATAAAGGTTTTAGTTTTAGAACTCAGTTGGACCTCATCAATCTGCGGTAGATTCTTAATGTTCTTTCTCAGCTGATTTACTCCTAACTTCTATGGAATCTATACCCTTCTTTTTTTTGTCAATGGGCTTCTGTGATAGTTTGATTCCTTTACACAATATTTTTGTAATATTGTCTAGTACTGATGATCTAACAAAGCAATACAGAGAAGCATAACAATGTGAGGTATTACATCACATGGCTTTTGTAGATCTTAACAAGTGTACAATTAGATGGTCCTTTATTCTGCTATTTTGTAGTGTCAATCTCTGAAACATACAATGTGTTTGTTTTGCAGATGGACAGCAATCACACAGCTGGTGCATCACGGGATGCTAATCGTCCCCATAGGCTACACATTTGGAGCAGGAATGTTCAAAATGGACTCGATCCATGGAGGCTCACCTTATGGAGCCGGTGTGTTCGCTGGTGATGGCTCAATAGAAGCTACGGAGACAGAGTTGGCTCTTGCTGAACCTCAATGAAAACCTCAATGAGGTTCATTTTCTTTCAAATCATTTAACTTCAAAAAAAAAAAATTAAGAAAGTTGATGAGGTCTCCCAATGGAGGACGAAAAAATTAAATAGACAAACATAGGTTCTAAAGTTTTCAAATCATAAAATTAACCACTAATTTAATCTTAAGAACCCTTTATGGTCTCTAACCAATGGAGGTGGTCTTAGTATCAGACTTCTTTTTTATCATAAACTTTATCGGCTATCCGGTCAGTATCGTATCGGTAGGAACATACTTAGTGATACAAAAAAAGCATACTATTGTTTGGATATCGTCCGATTAATATCAGAGGAAAGGCATATAGTCTGATTTAATCCACCATGTTAATCATCTGGATCGAAACCCAAGTTAAACTGATCAAGAAGAAGTGATAAGTTAGTTTCTAATGTAAATCGAACTCAGTGGACGTAGAAACTACGACCGTTTGGTTCATTAGACTTTTTATTTTTCTTTATTTTTTCTCAGTTTTTTCACTAGCGTTTTCCTTGCCCTAGCATATATGCTCTCTTTTTTCTTCCTTTTTCAATTTACTTCACGTCTCGTTTACCACGTTACATCCAGATATATTTAAAAAAAAAAAAACAAATGTCTCACAACACAAGAAGAAAATAGTGAGAGAGGACTTAATTGGGTTAATTCCCGTTTTCATCATCAGTTTCCTAGCTCTTTTTACTTACAAATGAGCCAATAGGATCCGATTCCACGTATCGGGCAACCCAGGGAGGCACCAATGTATGCAATCAGCGTGACGCATTGGATCAGCCCTCTCCTCGGCCGTTAGCATCTTGCCCCCTGTCTCCGTGTATACAGATGTGTGGGCGTCGATGCGGTACTCGGAGAGCTGCGTAATGTTAATGACAGTCACGTGCGTGGCCATGTGCTTCACGACGCTTGACACCACTTTCATCATCTCCTTGTTGGAGCCTGTTCCCCAAAAGCTCTTATCTTTTATTGGCTCTGTCTCGTTGAAACATTTAGGGCCGTTTGGCTTCCCCCAATCCGCACTTCTGCACGTTTTACACAACATTACTATATGGTTAATCACAAAAATAGAGATGGTTTTATGTATGTTAGAATCATTTTTCTTTATACTATATATTAACCATCGTTTGTGGTATTGATGCGTTTGCATCACGCATTTACGTCTGCAACTGCTGCTATTTATTAAGTTTTTTTCATTTAAAAAAAATATAAGCACCTAACATAATTAAGACTAGTTATGTTTACCTAGAGTGAGTAGGAGACATGGTGGTGAAGAAGACTTTAGTCTTATTAGAGTCAACGGTAGAGTCAACCCAATTAGCCCATGTCTTGAGCGCTAGCCTGTAAGCCACTGCTGTGTCTAAAGCCTCCGCACCTCTCTCTCCGTTTCCAAATGAACCCCACAAAGCTTTCATTCTGATTCCACTCATCCACCAAACATAAGTGTTGAAAACTAGAATATCAGCTCCTTCCCAATACTTGGATCGATCTTCCACTGAATCCACTTTCACTATCCTTTTCTTCAAATCCAAAATCACAGGCAAGTCCGTGTTCGATTCCACAATATATGGTGCCCAGTAGAACTCTATACTCGCATTGTATTCCTATAAAACAAACAATAAAGTGGAGAATTT
Organism: Brassica oleracea var. oleracea; assembly: GCF_000695525.1. Lineage (NCBI taxonomy): Eukaryota > Viridiplantae > Streptophyta > Magnoliopsida > Brassicales > Brassicaceae > Brassica > Brassica oleracea. The sequence continues at coordinate 248,020 of NC_027749.1, read as the reverse complement.
TTTTAATTCTAAGCTTTGCTTGCAACACAAGGTACATTAGTGATATCTGACCTAACAAGGTTGACGCTAGTTACAGACGTACGTACCTTTGCTTTAAAAACAAAGTATTTTTGGCCAAGATTCATTGATTTTTCTCCCTCGGGTATAACTGATTCAACCAAGCACACGAACGATTCCCATTGGCTTCGTTGCAACGAATCTCCCACAAATAGCAATCTTTTTCCTCTCAGTTTGTTCATTGCTAACTTCGCACTAAATCTGTTTCAAGACAAAAGTAAAAACTAGAGATTCTGACTTATAACCCCATAACTAGACATAGTAGGCTTTTGAGTATAGATTAGTTACCGTGGGATGGTACAGTCATCAGGCTGCCATTCCCACCGAAGATAATCAGTTTCTGGTCTTCCGTTTTTCATACACGAGAATTGACGGTCGATGTATGGACATGACTCATCAGTGTAGAGTGGCTCAGCTGAGCTATTGTAAACCCATTTCCCGGCTGCAACATTACACTCTTCTGGATCGAATTCAAACCTATCGTCCACCACATCCATATTTTCTGACCTCTCTTCTCGACCATTCTCCTCTGGAACTTTCTCCTCTTGAACTATATCCTCTGTCCATCACGTAAAAACAGAAAAAAAAATTATGTGATTGCTTGCACCGCAAGAGAAGAAAAACAAAACCAGAGTTTGAGGTTCGGGTATCCCGTATCCGTATGTTCTTACTAGGTTTAGAGCTAAGGTCTTTCCTAGGACAAGACTTTAACTTGAGGACATTAGAAGACAAAGTGGAAGAGGACATCAAGCTGATTCTTTCGGTGTATAAGAGAACGAAGAACATAAAACCGCATATAACAAGAACGATGATGGATAGAGGAATCTTGGTTCCTCTACTAGGAACCAAGAAGCTCATAGTGGCAAATCCGTTAGTTTTTCTGTGGAATACGTGTCGGCTTAGGAAATTAAAGAGAGAGTGTTTGGTTTATATTTGAGAAATCAAGCATTGAGTAGGAGTGAAGCTAAAGTCATGTTTGGATGTATTGCTCCCATCTTTTTCCCAATTTAATAAACATGCGGTTAGGGAGGTTAAACTTTGATATGATTGGGTTTTTTCTATTGATTATAATCTGTAAACGTGAAATGCACATTGTCATTCTTTGGGTCATTTTTTGCCATATAATAAATCCTTATGACGTCTTCCGTTTGATTGTATCTTTTCATCAAGTATTTTAATGTAATGTCATCATATTAGAGTTCATGTTGGATACTGAAAAAAAACTCTGGTTTCAAGCTTAAGCATATATATACAACATGCATCTTTGGAAAAAGCATAGAGTGACTTCCATGAGATTTGACACGCACGGAAGTTATAAAATCAAAATATCAATTTGATTAGGAGGGTAAATCAATCGCTAATCAATAATCATTCTTAAAAGGTCTTTTAAAGTGAGGACCAAATAGTTGACGAATTGCACACATCAGCTTAAACGGATAAAACATACTCTAATCCAATTTGTCAATGGCACATGAAAACGAAATGAACATGCACCAACAATAGTTGGTGTTGCTTGTAAAACCATCAATAGTTTCTTTTTTAGCTATTTTTAGTTTTGTTGATAATTAAATGAATTATTAAAGGCAAACACACAAATCATTAGCTTCTACTTTCGCAATTAATAATACGCATAGTGGGAAATGTTGCAACATACTTTTCGTCATTGGTCTTGTTTAAGATATTTCATAGAGTGAACACATAAAATTTAGATTAAAAATGGAGATGCGGGGTACCGATCCCCGTACCTCTCGCATGCTAAGCGAGCGCTCTACCATCTGAGCTACATCCCCAATGTTGATATCGATTAGAAACGCATCTTAGTCTGCAGGAACGAACCACGAGTTGTTTCCACCTGTATTTGAGCTAATAATGGGATTTTGGATATTCTAGAAAATTGGGGCATTCCCATCGAATAGACAGTTCGAACTTCACATGTGAAACTATTGGAAATTACGACGATGAGTAATATATAATGTGTAACATGAGAGACAAATAGTAAATACATACTCCCTAATTAACTCTCAAGGATACTCTCTCTTTTTTTTTTCTTTTGACAAAACCCTTTTAAGGATACGAATTTTTGAGAAAACAAAAGTTACCGTATACTATATATCGGCAGTGCTAAATTATCTATATTGTGAAGAAAAAAATCCACAAGAAGCTAAAAATCAAGCCATTTTTTAATTGACATCGGTTATCTGTGAGCAAGTTACGGTAGCCTAAGACTACTCGAGCTTGATGTTTATCACGACGAACCTGTACGTGTATACTTTTGTGATAGTCAAACAACGTTGCGAGTTAGTCCGTCCGAATTCTGTTTTCCACTCAAACGTACGAATATAAGATTCAAAGCTACTCGTTTGCATTCATTTTTTCTCAAATTTGATATGCAAGACTTTCATGTTCTAACTTGACAGGAGTGTAATTAAGTATTAGGAATCATCTGAAGTTCATGCACGACTTTCACGTTCTAATTAGGACTCGTATTAGGTTCTGTACCTTGGTTACGTAATATAGTTGATTTTGCATAATTATTACCCTGCTTTTTAACACCTGTATGAACATTAGGTTATGATGCAAAGTTTTTTTTTTTGCTAAAACGGTTATAAAGCAAAGTTGATCAAAAAAAGGTTATAACGCAAACTCTCTCATTATAAGTTACCAAGTTTTGTATTTTGGTTTTCTGATTAATGTTTGTGAACTTATGAAATGCAAATGTATGAAAATTTTACTTCAATACACATTTACGTAAAATTATGATGAATTTTTATATGTCAATAAGTCACAATGTGCTTTATGTTTTCATTTTTTATTTATAGATGAGATATTAATTTATTTCTCAAAAAGAAAAAAGGTACTATTAATTTGGAGACTCGCGTAGAAGAAAGAGACAGATGTGCATTGTTGATCGAGAGGGCTGATAAGCTTGGCAAGTCTCATGGTGGCAATCTTTTCACGCGCGTCAGAGAATTATTTAGATTTGTCTCTCTGCTTCCGTTAGTCTCTTTTTGCGGTGTGAACTAAGCGACCGAACTGCTTTCTACTTCAGCTTTGAAAATGACGCCACGCATATAAGAACTTATCGTGTTTTTAATTTGAAATATGTGTAAAAAGGAAAAGTAGAAAGGTATGTGTAAAATATTTTATACCATCTCTTCTTTTTCTTTTAACACTTCGAATTTGAATATGGAATCTTTCATACCTTATCAAATGAAATAGTCGGTAAAGTGGTAAAAGCTGTCGTTTTAAAGAAAAAAAAATTAAGGGTGCGATCATACCAGCATTAATGCACTGGATCCTATCAGAATTCTGCAGTTAATCGTGTTTGGGTGAGAGTAGTACTATAATGGGTGACCTTCCGGAAAGTTCTCGTGTTGCACCCCTTTAAAAATTTGATCAAAAAAAAAGAAAAAAACTAAATTTGAGATTTCTTGAAAACATGTCAATTACCATCATATCCTAAAAAAAGGCAACAAATATACTATTTTGTTTCACCCTTATACATGTATTATACCGACGGATACTTTTACTTTTAAAAAATAAAATTAATTTTTGAATTGGCCAAAGAATAGATCAAACAATAATATATATAGCTCTTTTAGATACAGTATATGTGAGAATATAGGCTCACAAATACATTAAGCTCGGTAACAAAAAAATAATATAATACCTTGAAGCTAATTCCTCTAAAGTTCCAATGTTAGATATATGTTTTTACAATAACAAAGTGAAATAGATATGTCTCGAATAAGCCTTTTGTGACTATAGTATTCATCTTTTGAAGATTCTAACTACTATTCGAAAACTTGATCCCGCCAGTTTTGTATATATGAAAAAGATTCGATATTATTGTTCAATTCATTAAAATTATATATATAATTGATCAACTTAATTGTTGTATCGTGCAGAGCACAATGAGAATCAAGCTAGGGGATTGGATTAATTTTCTCAACATACTACCATTCTTGCTAACTATCTTTGTTACTTCTAAAACAAAATGCCTCTCGTATAAACGTCACGTTTGAATATGACATGAATTACTAACATCTTAGGAAAATAAAGAATTACTAACGGCTAACAAAAAAAAGCAATGTTTTTAAAACCATACCGGAAATTGAACCGGATAATTTTTGGGTCACGGTTCAATATGATTAGACCGGGTCAAACCTGGTTCAATAATCTGATTTAATATATTTTAGTATATAGATTTAAAAGTAATGTTAGTAAATACTATACATAATTAAAATATAAATGAATTTAAAACATAAAACATTATAAATATAAACTAGTTTTATGTTTATGTGGATGATTTAGAAATTTTTGATAGTTTTAATAGTTTTTATTAGTTTAATAATTCGGAGATCTATTTATCCGGTTTATACTCAAATCAATTATTAGATCCAATCCAGCTATGTAACTGGTTCAAGGTCGAGCTCGGTTCAAACACCGGAGCGGTCCGGTTTTAAGAACACTGCAAAAAAGCTAATCAGTCAATCAGTCATCTTATTTTAGTTAGCTGCTAACACTTGTACTTTTTTAGTTTCCCAAACTATTCGGTTCGAAAACCAATACTTTAAAATGAAATAAAATTGACATTTTCGTATCTCTTATAAGTCAATCACATATGACACGCAAAAGCTTTAAATCAACAAGAACAAAACTCGACCTGTTCAAAATTCGTAACAGATAGATCGGTTCATGCATAGGCATTAATCGAAAGGTATTCTAAATTCGGATCAGAAAATGTGATAGCTAGTCCACTTTGTAGCATTAAGTATGCTCCTCCCGAAACCGATCGAATATGCCGATAGGGTTTATCAAAAAAAAAAAAACTCAAAACCACGTGACTGAAAAAAAATCTTCTATTGCATGACCTTTATTTTGAAATAACTGATAAGGTCATTATTAATTCCTGATCTTTACAAAAGTTTCAAAGATTATTTTCTTCCGTTGAGTTTGAAAAAAAATAGATTCGTCTTCTCTATATCACTTTGGTTAGTATTACTTTATTGATCTTTGGCACTTTTCCCTTTACATGTTACTACTAATTATTAACAAAAAAAAGGACTATGAAATTGTGTATAAAGTTAAATATAATGGTGGAATCATTAGTTTAAGACATATGTTATCCATTGTAGAACAACAAGAACATATTTATATATTTTAAAAAAATTGTGAAAAAACTTAACATGAATAGAAATTTTTTAAAACTAGGAAAGATTAGTAAATATGTGAAGTGAACTAAATAATGAGAAATCGTCTGTCCCTCTTATAACCGTTTAGTGAACCAATTTTTTTTTTAAAAAATGTCATTACATAAACATATACTAGTTTGCTAGGATTTAGGTGGGCCCTTTCACAAAGAACAAGTAATGGTTTGTCCTTCTTGTCATTATAAATATCAAGAAAGTCTTGCACATTCTCAAATCACAACACACTCTTTCTACTCCTCAACTTTATCATACATACATCATCTCATACATCACCATGACCCAACGAGCCAACCCCAAGACTGGCTGCCTAACGGCGGTTGTCCGCCGTCTTTTATGTTCCGGCAGCCAACAAACCCACCCTTCCGACAACATTCTCGACTCTGACGAAACACTCCAGTTACTAAGCACTTACGAAGAAATCGAAGAGCCAAAGAAAGAGACAAAAACCGAAACCGAAACCCAAGAAGACGACGTCTCCCCTCCTCCTCCTCCCAATGTTGTAGCCAAACTCATGGGTCTAGATAACCCTGCACCGGGATCAAACCGGTTTAGATACTTTGACGATTCCGGTTCAGCTGTCGCACGGAGCAAATCGGTTAACTTCATGGACTATATCCTAAGAGTTAAGGAGGAGGAAGAAGAAGAAGATGAGAAAGACGGCCATCTCACGTGCCGGAGAGTAAGAGCGTCTGTTTCCTTCCGAGAGATAGTCCCGACCTCGGCGAGATCGAGCTCAAACCAACAACAGAAGAAGCACGACTTCTTGCTGATGTATCTCGACAAGCTGGACGAGAAGAGGGAACTTGTCGGATCATCGTCAAGGTCTAAGAGGTTCGAGAAGGTATTAGAAGATTCCAAAAAGCCGCCATTGCCACCTCCTGAAAAGAAGAAGGAGAACGAGAAGGTGGCAAAGAAGTTTAAAGACGAGCGGAGGAAAGTAGCGAAGAAGAAGAAGAAGAGCGAGAATGGAAGTGATCATGTTAACGGAGCTAAGAAAGTTCGATGGTTTCTCTCTCCGTCCAAGAGTAAGTCCACCGAGAAGATGGCGCTTCTAGGAGGAGGAGGTGAATCTAAGAACATTCCGGCGGATGAGTTTAGCGGAAAAGAGACAGAGTCGCCGGAAAGTAAATCAAATGCGAGTCCGGTTTCGGTTCTTGATCGAGATCTTTATGATTATCTTATCCTTGATGATGACTACTACTTCTCAGGTGAGTCTACTAAATTAATACTATACCTTACTAATTATTTATGTTTCTATTTCAAAGTCATTATACATTTTTATAAAAATATTTGAACGTAGTTGCTGCCCTTATTATCTGATTTTAGTTTTTTTTTTTAGATGAAATGAGCTGCTAAAACTTTAGTCAACATTTAATTCATTTAAATCACTTGCTATATATCGAATTTAATAGACATTCATAATTTGACCAATGTGAATTTAAATATAATTCCGAATTCGAACAAGGACTGTTTCGATTTAATGTTTGAACATCTTTCTTGGTTTTACTGTAAAAAGCTGCATAAATGAGACTTTGTTATTGGGAAAAAAAATAAATGTGACTTTGTCAAGATTTTACCCACCTTCAAGAATTTTTATGTTTTATCTTCCCCAAAAAAATGTATTAAAATCTTTACTTTAATTTGAAAAAAAAACAGGAGATTCAGAAAGTGCATCGGAGTTGTCAACAAAGCAAATAGAGACAACAGCAAAATCTTCATGCTCTTCATCACCAGCAAGAACAAGAACAAATACCAAGAAAGAAAACAACAATAACACCAATAGTGATTCTGAAGAGACAGAGTTTATCACAAAGCTAATGAATATGCTCTCAGATCTGTCTGAAGAAGACATGAAGTCTTCAACTTGGGTTTCTACTTCGTCAACTAAACCCGTTGACTACACTCAAGTCGAAGATTTTTGTGTTGAATTTGGTCAGGAAATTCTTGACCTTGTTATGGACCAGTTAGTTGATGAACTGTTGTATCTAGTTTGATTTTTACTTCCCAATCATCAAATTATGTCGTTCTATCATATCTCATAATCCAATCGTTAACCAAAGACTCACAACAGCCGTAATTATCATCATTCTATAATTCCTGAAATTGTTATGACTTATGATGCATATAGTTTTTTTTTTTTTTTTTTTTTTTGAATTTAGTTTATGTTTT
>NC_027749.1:219539-240547 GCF_000695525.1 Brassica oleracea var. oleracea | reverse complement strand
TTTTTTTTTTTTTTTTTTTTGATGCATATAGTTTATGTTTTCCTCAGGATCTGTATTCGACCTTAAAATGAACTGCGACTGTTTAATTGGCGGAAAATTAATTCAATGACGTAAATATTATATATTTTGAATTTGAGATAGAATGAAAACATTTAATACTTATGATTTGTAAATAATTTAAAATTTATTCGTTTTTTATAAATAGTGTAAACAAATGCCCTCATCAAAAGCACAAGAACATGGTGTGAATTAACTATTGCTAATCACACGATGACCAAATAGCACAAGGATAATCTTGATGACTCGTATCATAAAGAATGAAATCAAATTTGATATGATGGGATATTAATGATAATATGAAACAATTTCAAACACATTACATGGTCCGAAAACAGTCATATATACTTACTTCTGAAGTTTGCAGAGCCCCGTAGCTTCGAAATACGTACTGTCTGTCAACTTTATGTCTATTTCACATGCAAATTATGGTCTCCTTCTAACGTTACTTCTTTGACGTTTTTTTGTCTGTTTCTGCTTTCTTGTTTGGGGTTCACATGTTATTTTCCCACTCTAACTTATTTAAACTTCAAATTATAAATATTTGATCTAGTCTACCAGAAAAAAAATATTTAGTAAAAATCAATTAAGAAACCGCAAAAGCGATACATGAAAGTTTGTACGAGTGGACCTTTTAGTGCTTACTAATCCTAAGGTTCTACTTCTTCTATCCAATTGAGCTGATGGATTAAATGATGACCCCCTTTTATATACAAAAATGTTATTTAAAAAAAAACGCACTACAATTGTGTGACCCCCCTATGACACGGTTTTAACTGTGTTGCGATCTGCTTGGTAGCTGTCTCTTGCAAGCGCAGAAAAGAAAGAAATCAAATCCATAACTCAAATAGCTGCTTACAGAAAATAGGTTATATAACGCGGTGAAGTGGGACAAATGTGAATTGAGAACAAAGACTTTTATTTAGTTTAATTTTGTTTATCGAGTGAATAAAACTTATGGGGCATTTTTACTAGCAGACAGAAGTAGCTAAAAATACTAAACCAATTTGATTTTGAACACCTATAAGAAATTCCCTAAGCAAACAAGAAATTTAATCCGATCGAATCTGGTTGAGTTCAAGTAAAAAAGAACCATACCATGACATATATCAAATTGTTTTATTTGTCGTTCTCAATAACCAGTTACTCATACTATAAAGAAAACAAACATTAATTAGATATGATTTTAAAGAGATTTAAGTAACTAATTAAGGAACTAGCTATAAATAACCCATGCTTAAACAAAATATAAAAATTTAGAAGCCTTGATGTTGATCATCATCTTGATCTCTGTTAATCTGATTAAGCAAAACATCAATGAGAGTATCTCTCTTCTGAGCCCTAGCTTCCTCTCTCAGCCGTCTCTCATCCTCTCTCTCCATCCACCTCCTCTCCGCGGCGGCTCTCTCCTCCTCTAGCTCCGCCATTCTCCGCTGCCACTCTTTCTCTCTCTTCTCCTTCTCTCTCGCCTTCATCTCCCATGCATCTCTCCATTCTTTCTCCATCTTCACCGTTTGCCTCATAAAGTCCTCCAACATTTCTTTCAATGTACTACCCGCGACTTCAGCTTTGCTAGTGCCTTTTCCTTTTTTCGCACGTTTTTTTGGATTAGTAAAAGTACTTGTAGTAATCACTTCTGCATCTTTCTTGTGTGTCTCGACGAAAGACAATAATTCCTCGTTGATGTCTTGATTTAGCTCCTCAACTTCTTCTACTTCTTCGTCAGATGAAAACTGATTATGTTTTCTCTTAGAAGAAGTTCTTGGTTCTGACCACAACATTCTTTGCATTCTTGCTGTGAAAATCGATTGGATCTCGTTGTAAAATGGGAATTGCTGCCTAATAGGTTCTGGCTCAGTCGTTTCACACACCTGTCCCATTCATATTCAATATGTAATATATGTCGTGCATATACTAGACTTTCTGTTGTTCATGCATGTAAATATGACACTATTATAGTTATGCATGCTACTTTTGTTGCCTTGTACTTAACGTATAACGTATCTACATATATATGTAGACGTATTCAATTATCATGTGACTGGTAAAACGTTTCTTAATACTTAAGGTCATGCATCCGTTATATATAACGGTAATTGTTTTTGTGGCATTTTATGAACACGAGATATTACTTAATTACTTACGAATTACCATGTGAAATATTAGTAGTGTAATAAACAAAAAAAGATATATATATATATATATATATAGTACTGGTGTATAACGGATCAAATGTGAACATAATTAAGCCGTATCATGAAACTCACCATTAATTAAACGCATTAAAGTCTAATATCTAACTTGTTTCCACTAATGGCAGGGTCTAAACAACCGAAGAGATTAGGTTAAACTATGTGTAATATAGTTCATCGATGCATACACCACGCATAGACTAGGTGGTTTCCAATATGCATACTCACCCGCCACCGCAAATGAAAGAATACTTACACTTTTTTTTGTGCACGAAAGAATACATACACATAATCATAATTTTTTAGAATGATATAGCAACTTCTAAAAATGATGCATATACTTGTACTCATGATCATAGAACAACATCAACAGGTGTATATATAGTTAATTTAGACTATATATAGAGGGAATAATTAATAGATAGACAGTTGAGGTAACCTTGTATCTAGAGACGAGGTTCTTCCACTTGCTCTTACACTGTTCCGCGTTCCGAGCAAAACCCTTGTCGGCCATTTTACAGGCGACGACTTCCCAAAGTAGCTTATTACGTTTGGTTTCCATGAAAGTCTGATCTAGCTCTTCTCTTATACCCAAAAGCTCCTTTGTCTCATCTATGCTCCACTTTGGTATTCTCTCACCACCTCCACCGAGATCCATCGCCGCCGTCGTGCTCTGCGGCGGTGGAGTGAGCTGTTGCTGTTGGAATAACTGATAAAGTTGATGGTCGTGAAGGTGAAAAGGGTTACGTCGGTCCATTATTGGGATCGAATTCTTTGTGACGAAAAGAGAATAAGAGTTGTTTTAGGGTTACTTATAAATAAAGAGAGGTTTCTTTGAAAAAGAGGAGAAGACAGAGAGGATGAAGAAGAAGAGATATCTTAATTAATTTATGAGCTAGTGTGAAAAGAAGGTGTGAAATTGTCAAGGGACGATTGAAGTATATTTTTTGTTTTGTTTTTCTCTAATTTTTATAAGATTTTTTTTAAATGAATATACTAAAAATTATATAATTATATATCGGAATAAAATGTTAAATATCGATTTTCTTTTAGTGAAGAGGACACACTTCCGGGATTAGAAAAGAAAATAATAAAAGTTAAGAATTTGATTTAAGTAGCTAACTATTTTTTTTTTAAACTTTGAGAGCATTCACAATGGGAGCTCTTAAGGGAATCCTTAGAAGATGTGGAGCCCACTTTTTTAGAGTTTGTGCAAAAAAAGAATCCTTAAAATCTTTTGATAAGGATTGATCCTTACACTGTTCACGGGTCCCATTGACTACGTGGCGGTCCGTGAATGGTCATCTTTTTTTTTTTTTTTTCAGAAAAATCCAAAAAATCCAAGATTAATCTGAAATGCCCATGTGCTAAGGACTCCAATGAGTCTCACCATTGCGGATGGTCTTATCTTCCTGCCTTCTAGAGTTTTGAGGTACTTACAATAGCAATCTCAAACAACTATACCTTTCATCAATTAAATACAAAGTAAAAAGAAGTTCGACTAAATTATATACATCATATTGATGTCAAAAAAAGAATTATATATTATATTAAAAATAAAAATCGAATAATATTTTTAGAACCGATTATTTGCTTCTTTTAGTTTTTGTTGTTTCTTTTCTCGATCAAGGCGCAACCTAATAGTTCGTCGCGCTGATGACTGTTAAATCAAGTCCAATGTGAATTCTTAGCAAAAAATCCTTACCAAAAAAGTATTATAATAATATGTGGAGCTCACGAAATTTAAGAGTTTATGTCAAATTAATTTTTAGTTAAGGATCAGACTTGTTACTGTGTGCAGGTCCCACCACTACGTGGGATCCTGCGATTGACTCTTCCTCTTGTTTTTTTAGCTAAAAAAATAATTTAAAAACTTTACTTCCGTTATCAAACCAAAGTAACAGCGTTGCGGATGGTCTTAGAGGGGGAGAGCCGATATAAACAAACAGCTACAGAAGGTTTTCTTGTTGTTATGTATATTAAAGTAAGTAGACACCTAACGTTCCTTTCATATAAGAAAGTACATAGCTTCTGAAAATAAAAGACTACCGAATTATAATTAGCTAACATTTTTATCGATATTGTAAAATAGTTATTTGCAACGTGATTAATGAATATTTTTTTTACTGTGTACAAAACAAAAGACAAATATCTACGAGTTGAAAACAAGTATTATTCATATTGTTTTTGTATCCGGAGTGCAGTTTAATTTATGTACATTTTATGAATAAATAAATGAATAAATACAACTCATGTGAGACACCCTAAAATATGGTAGTACATTTTAAAGCAGCGTGATTACGTATATAATACAAGAGATAAAAATAGCAATGGGACAATGATACACATATAACAGTGAATCCAAAAGATATAAATTCAAGCTTACAATAATAATTATATATATAGAAAAAAGAAGAAGGGTGATAAGGTGGTCCATTGTTTCTGACGAACCGTGTTGATGAAAGTAAACAAATATTACATGAAATGCACTAGAGACGTCGCTCCCTCCCACCTGTCACCCCACGTTATGACAAAGGGATGCAAAAATATCATAATGGATTTTATGTTATTGGTTACGCTTTCCCTAAAAATGTTCCTAGAACGACCGAAGTTATAACTTATATACAAACTTCATTCTATTCTTTTTTTGAGACGAAAGAGAAGCTGCATGATTAGTCTCTTGTTCGTTGGCTAAGATAACAACAATAGTTTTCTGTCAACATCTTCAGGTGAAAGTTGAAAATATCGTTTTATACCAAAGAAATTTGTTGGAGGGAATTAAACGGGAGAGAGACGGTCAAACATTGATGGTGAGAATAATGCAAGAGATTGAAATAATAACCTACCAAAAAGGAGGTGTTTCTCCTCACTCTAATTTCGCCGCCATGATTAATCATTTTTGACTTAATAAAACTATTGACAAATTTTCTGAAATTTTCTTATTAATTATTCAGTCAGCTAGAGTAATGGTTTTAAAATCGATCTGAACAACAATTTTGACTTGGTACTGCCGATCAAATTGTTGACACTTGACGGAGAGAAGACATGTCTTGATCAGTAGTCATGAAAACATTTTTGCAACATCTTTTTTATATCAGTCAGTGTCTTAAAAATTAGCTTCAGCAGGGGTTCTTCACGTCCAGAGTCAAGTTTTTGGGTTCGTTTCATGGTTACCCAATACAAACATGAAACCATTCTTTTACAAAAAAATAACTTAAGCAAACTCCCATCGTTGTCAAGTTTATTTGTTTGTATTAGTCTTTGATTCAAGAAAAACATTACAATCGCTAATGATACAGTGACATCTTTAATTTAATTCTACAAAATTCATTTGAAATAAAATAAAATCCTTTGAAAAATGCTACCAATACATGTCGGAGAAAAGTTAGTCACTCTTCTTCTTCTTCTTCTGCAGAAGATTCCTTTGACTTGTCAACTTCAGACCTCTCGTTTTCCGAGGTTGCTGTGTCCTCTTCCATCTTCTCATTATCGGGTTGAGAATCTGATGTCTGGGTATGGCTCGTTGGTGCTAGAGGAGGATCCGAGTCCGACACTTGGGTGGTCTGACTCACTTCAGACTGACCCGCACCAATGGGACTGCTCTGAGACTGACTCGTCTCTGACCGGCCCGTAGCTATAGGACTGCTTTGAGAATGACTGGCAACCACCTGACTGGTTTCCTGATTATGATCTGTTTCAGAGTGACTCAATGGTACGGAGACTTGCTGAGACGGGCTCGTTTGCTCTTGCGACTCGCTTGCTTGCTGCTTTCCCTGACCCTCTTGTGTTTCACTGGCTTGCATCTGACTCTCTTGTGTTTCACTCGCTTGCACCTGACTCTCTTGTGTCTCACTCGCTTGCACCTGACTCTCTTGTGTCTCACTCGCTTGCACCTGACTCTCTTGTGTCTCACTCGTCACTCGCTTGCTGTCTCACTCGCTTGCACCTGACTCTCTTGTGTCTCACTCGCTTGCACCTGACTCTCTTGTGTTTCACTTGCTTGTACTTGACTCGTCTGTGTTCCCTGAGAATCAGGGACAAGTCCAAGAACAGCCAATGTAGATCTACCCAAAAAAAGAAAGAAAAAAGGATTCATATCTCTCAAATGGATTTTCCAAATAGCTGAAGAGCTTTGTTCTAATTCAAATCCGTAGACGATTGAAAAAAAGAGAGAGAGAGAGGGAAAGGTAACCTTGGAAGTGAAGACTGAATATCTGGCTGGCTGGCATGCGCGGCCAGAGGAGCTCTTAAGGATGAGATTTTAGTCAATGCATTTCCCAGCTGAGTTGGAGGAAGCTGCACACAAAGAAATTTTGATGATTAAAACCCTTTCTTCTTCTTCTTGCAATTGTAATAGAAGAAATTTAAAATGTATAACGAGAGTATTTTTAACATAACAGCTGAGATTCTGATACTCCAATACAAAGCAGATCAGGGAGGAGTTACCTGTAGTAAGACCTTGTATGATTGAGGCTGTGTTGACTGGGCACATTTCAAGAATCCTACCCACAGTTTCGGATATTTCCATATCTGAAGCAGCAATGTGTACATATAAAATCATAAGATTGAACCAAGAACAGAGAGAGAGAGAGAGCATGACGTTCCAAGAACATTACCGACCTGTTTGCTAACGAGACGAGAAAGGATCTCCATGATAAAGTCGGACTAGTAGAACATTTAGTTGAAGAGATTATTATTTAAGTGAAAAATCAAATTGGGCTCCAAAAAGAGAGACATGTTATGAGTTTGTTACCAGAGCTGGAAAAGCACCGATAGCTTGTAGAACTGTACGCATGAATAACATTGGCAGCGGAATTTGCTGGACCTGCACCCAGAAACTCGCCAATGAGCAAAAAAGATATCTCTAAGAAAAACAAACTGGGTCGGTAAGATGGAGACTGTTACTGTACCAGTTGGTTCAGAACGCCGGCTAAAACCTGTTGAGTGAATGTCTGCCTCTGTGCGAAACAGGTATTGCATGCATCTGTGATCTGTTAAGATAGTATTTGATTGAATAAGCAAACCTCCGGGTTTGTAAATTTTAGGTAAACAAGTGGCGGAGATCTCCTAATCTGTTCATCTATTTGCTGCATGTTGTAAAGAAAATGGTCGAGGCATACCTGTTTAAGCGGTATTCCGTCTCTCGCTGGGTCGATGCTATGGATAGCAATTAAAACTTCTGATGGAGAAAGCACTGGACCAGACTGAGATGGTCCCTGAGAACCAAATTCCAGACTCAGAAGATCAAACTTACCTCAGACGCAAGATGTACGCAATAGAAAGCTTAAATTAGATACCTGCAGGACACGAGAGAGTGCGACTTGGAATTTCTCCATAGGAAGACTGACCATATGAGGGAAAACACGTAGAACCTGATAAAGAGAGAGAGAGAGAGAGAGAGAGAGAGAGAGAGAGAGAGAGAGAGACAAGTTACAACGTCAGGAGACTAAGAAGCACCAATAGAAGGGGAAAAGGGTAGGAAAGCAGATTTACATCGTCTCTTGGCATGAACGGCAATATTGGGAAAATAATTTCTACATCCTGCAGTTCCATCAAAAATTTCAAAACCCAAAGGATTAGAAAAAAATGACGAAACACTAATAAAGAGTTTTCAATGAAACATTCCATTGTCTTCACCTTTATTCTTGTATCAAACAACTTTCTTATGGTATGTATCAACTCTAAAGAAGGCTTAGCCGCCTCAGTGAGGGTTTGAAGAACCTGTCATCAAGAAGAAACATTAAGAGAATATTAAAACTACTCACAGCTCTTTTCACCTATTTGCAGCATAGAAGACAGAGTTAAGAAGAAAGATGAAAACCTGCATTAGAAGGTTCTCACTTCCATTCGGTGGGTCTGCTATAATTTTAAGAAGCTCAGATGATGAGCCCATAGTACGAACTAGTATTGGGATTTGACGATGGATAGCCTACATATATAATCAGTGCGAATAAATAACAGAAAAATATAATACTAATTTGAGAAAAGCATGCTCCAGTCCTACCTGCTTAACAGGATCTGATGCATCTTTGTAAATGCTGAACACATGGACAAAAAGGGCGTGCTTCTGAAAATTATATAGTAAGCATAGGAATCAAAACCTTTAGCAAAATTAGCTGCAAGCTTAAAGGCTAGAATTGTCATCTAGTAGAAGAACGGTGCAAAAATCACAAGACCTTGGTACATAGTGCAAAATAGAGTGATAAGCAGCGTTGGGCTTCGGTTACTGAAGTTGCTTCTAAGGACGAATCCATGCCCGCACCACTCACCGGCTGAAAAAAAAGTTGCGACCAGATACTTCTTATCCAAAAAATAATTTGCTTTCATGCACGAACAAATACCTTTACACAATCATTGCTCAACGTTTCAGGACCTCCTCTCTCTGAAGAAATGCAACTCACTACGGAAAATAGCTTGTCCTTTGCAAATTCCTCAATCTGTTGTGTAATGAATGATAAAGAATAGAGCTTGTTTGCCACCTGTAAAATACGATACCCCGCAATTATTAAAGTGGCAACACATCAAACAGCGGAATAGTACATCTCATGGTTTTGGGGAAACATACCAGGCGGATTGCTTTCATGCGAATCTCTTCCAAGGGGTGAACAGCACTCTTTTATTCAAAAATATAGAGGAAAAGGGAATAAAATTAAGTGAGAGCCATAAAGAAGAAGAAACACTTGGGAAATACGAAACCCCAACTACATATAGGAAAAACCGGAAAAAACTCAGAAAAAAGGAGAAAGAACCACAAACACAATGCATGTATAAAAAATCCACTGAAACCTGAATGATGAAAATGTTTGCCGCGCCAAAGAAAAAACGAATCAGTAAAGAGATGAGATAGAAGAAACCTGCAAAGCAATCTTCAGGCAGTCATTCCGGATTCCAGGTCTAGTTAAAATCAGACTCCAAACCGCACTGAGGCCTTGAGTAACACGGTCTCCGCTAGGTAAGTCCTTTTCAACCTTGTCACCACTTTCAGGACAGCAAAACGATTCCAACAACTTCAGAACTGATTTTGGCAGAAATGGAGAATCTCCGAGCAATTTACTTAACGATTTATCAGACGGTGGAAAAGAATCTCTAAGTGCTTCAGCCTAGAAAGTAAAGAAATGTTTCTGAGAAATTTCCAAGTAAAAAGTCGATTAAGATTGTTAAAAAAAAGTGAATACTTACCACAGCCACCAAGAAACTTTCATATGCAGACGCAGCAGTAGTTGACGAGAAGAAATCTTGTTCTGCTTCTGCCTCCCCGTATAGCCTGTAGAGAACCCGCACAGTCAACTCATGTCCCTGACAACATAAGTGACAATGATCAGATAAAATGGCTTTTGAATCAAGTTGGGATGTCATTCATCATTTTCGATACTAAGATATAGCAGAGTAAAGCCAGGCTGAGAACACTCAAAATTTGAAAATCTCCCGGGATACAATCCGAGAGTCAGAATCGAAACCACCAAAATTGGGGCTTTCGATGCCACCAAAATACAATAAGCATACACAGGATTCACCGATTCAATTGTTCACCATTACAGACAGGAAAACAAATTCTCACCTCATGACTCAAATAATCAGAGAGAATGTGTTCCTGTAACATTTTCCAAGGGTCCAACTCCGAAGGAAACTGCAAAAATGGTAAATGTGACGATCAATTACTATGAGACAGAATGTCATAAATGATCATCTTGTTAACATATTGGTAGCATCTAGGACGTATTTAACAGGTATAAAACAGGAAAGCATCACAAAAATCAAACATCAAGTAGTAGTACTACAACTATTCACTTTCTATAAGAACATTAGAGTTGAGGCAAAAAAAATGCAGAGGCCGATAAGTCCAAACTTATAAAATCACACAAAAGAAATTTTCCTGCAGAGTAATAACTCGTAAGCTAAACTAAGAGAGAGCTTAGAAGAGAGTCATCTTCTCAGAACGCTTACAGGAGCAAAAAAGATAGTTTAGAAAATGACCTCAACTCCCAAGTGAGCAAGAAGAGAAAAACGAAGTTGTGAGCCACCAGACATTGATACTTGTTTATATGCTTCAACAATGCGCAAAAACACCAGCTTCTGCAAACTGTCTTTCTCTTCATCAGAAAGGTTGACAACAGGTGCTGATATCTTAGGCAAGACAAACTGAGGCGCAGAAGCAAGTGAAGTTGCCGTTGAGGAAACCAAGCTGTAAGAACCTATGCCAGTCGCCTTTGGACTAAACTCCTCAGACTTATCCACTGACACTGATGGAATCACAGCGAGAAGAAGTTCTCCACTGGCACTCGTATCTTGGTTCTTGCTGGCGGCCTCCACATTTGTCGAACCCAATACAGAAGTAAAAGGGGCTTCTGATAACACATAACGTTGAGCAGAAGAATCTAGTCCAGGTATACCACTTTCTATATTCCCTCTGTAATCCACATTTGGTGGAAGCTCAATATTGCCCTCTTCATTTACTGAAGAGGCTGATAAGCCACTTGCAAGAACTGCATCTACAGACGGAAATATCGGCTGGTCCACATGATGCACACAGAGTTCTTCACCTTCCTGCCATTGGTGAGATTTAAATGTACAGTACAATCTTAAAAACTAGGAAGCAAAAAAAGGAAGAAATGACAGCAATAAAATATCACACATATAAATACTTTTAATTGAGTAAAGAGCACCCATACATTTTCCGTTTTCGGTGTGTGAGGATTTATCAGGGCAGCAACTGGTGGGAATGCAGTTGACAGTGAAAGAACACCAGCCACAAACGATGGTGGATATTTAATTTGTGCATCACTACCAACTATAGACATGTTCATCACCAGCTCATCGGTGCCATCAGCATAAGAGGAACTATTTAGTAGAATATTATGCATATTAGCCATCACAACATCGGCCAGCAGATCCGCAGAAATACTAGAAATAAGGATCTCTAGAGATCCAATTGCTTTTTCACCCTGGGCAACCAATGCTCCAAACATAGCAACCAGTTGCTGAACAGGTCCAGTATCACTCACTCCTCTGCTATTACTTGGTCCAGTTGAAGTAGAAGTAACCAGAGGTAGAGAGCCAACACTGTTACCATTTAATCCTTCAGTAGATTCTCCTGACACAGAAGGTGTTATTCTTGATCGTTTTCCAGTCAAAGCATCTCCATTTAGATCAATATTGTATTCCGATCCAGATCTTTTCCTACCAAAGTTACTTTCCGCAACAACAGAATTTGCACGGAGAGAATTCTGTTCCACTGATACCTGAAACTAATAAGTTTTGGATTTAAGTGTCCGTATCTAAAATATATAACCAAAAAAATAAGACGCATGAACACACACAACCATCAACATCTAGATTCAGTTATAGATGGAAAGAGGAACAAACTACCTTTGTATCCTCTACACAGTCTTTGTCTTGAATGCTTCCGTTAGTTGCGTAAAACAGATCTTCAGCTTTCTCTGCCCGACTGCCACCTTCTATCTCTTTCAGAGCACCGATCAACCGGTCCTTCCACTGGAACAAAGTACAAGATAGGGATCAAAATAATTGAAAACAAAAACAACTCCATGGAGAACAGTTTACCTCAACATATACAAGAATGGTTAAACCACTATTAACTGATTAGTAAGATATGATAGTAAGTAAGCCAGTCAGTAAAACACACATGATCCAGACATCCGAACGCATTAGCTAACAATCTACAGAATTTTTTTGGGAAGATCAAATAGAAAGCACTGGACAATGCTCGGGATAAAGCAAATAATCAATCGTACACTAATGAACTAAATCCTTAGAAGTGAATTAAGCAAAACAATACCGGTGCAGCAGCCGGATGTGTACATTCCAAGCAGGAGAGAAAAACAGTCTTGAGGGCAAGATTTGCTGCTGCTGCATGCACTCCTTTGAGAAAGCTTGGGGCATCCAAGCTCAGTAGAACAGGCAGAATTCGTCCACAATATGCAGGACGTTTCTTTGCAACTGATGAAAGACTGTATAAGAAACAGAATCAAATAAAGAGGAACTCTTGAGCCATAAGACAAGTTTACATGACATCCTGGATCTCCATACATACAACAATTCTATAATTGAAGATACCAGCAGATTACAAATGAAAGCAACTTAGTCCTCTCTAGATTGGATGCTCTTTCAGACAACAAAATTCAAATCCGAATTTTTGATCCATGTTCAGAGATAACCAAGATTTTATAGAAAAATGATCCAAAAGAGTCGATGAATTTTATAGAACATTTGACATGTGCCCTCTGCCGAGGGCCAAACTGACAGACTAATACCAAATGGAACTTGCAGAAATAGATGAACTCAAGAAACAACTTACCTATTGATAAGAAAAATAATGGTGGAGCTATTTAGAGATTTAGCAGCAGGGTGCCTAAGCTGATCAAGCAGTGAAGCCAATTTCTGGCTGGCCTCAATGGACAAGTCTCCGATATTCAAAACAGGATGCCCCCCACGAAGAATAGAAATATTAAAATCTGAAGGACAGGTAACTAAACTGTATAAGCAACTGGCTAACTAATAAGAACAAGAAACTTCAAGTTTCAAGAATAGATCCATAAAGAAATATACCTTGAGACTCCAAAGACACGCTAGGGTCAGGTGTATACAAAAGAATAAGCGCTTGCACAAATTTGATAGCGCATAACTTTACACCACTGTTTCCTTGCTAATATACAAGTCACAAGAGAAAAAGATGGAATCAGAAAAGATTAAAAAGAGAACATAGGGGAGATTGGAGAAAGCATTTAGTTCCCACCTTGAAAGCCAAAGAGCATATTTCATCCTTGAACTTAAGCATCCATGTCCAGGAAGATTGAAGAAGCTCATCTAGCTCACTAGAATGCAAACCCTAGAACCCAAAAAAAGAGAGCCAAGGTAAGTCAAATAAGAAGGGATTTAGATACCAAATGGAGGATGAACAGGTCACGTATGCAAAACACAGAAAGAAAAAGAGGAGCAACCTGAAGTGCGAATTTATGGAGGGTGGAAGGGAAGAGAGCAGAAGCAGAAGCGATGACCTGCCTGACGACAGCGGGGGTGTCATCTTGGAGAGACTTAATAAAAAGGGGAACTATCTCAGGTAATAATTCCACATCGTTCAAACCAATTTCACCAAGAATCCTGCAGCATAACAAGTGAAGAAAGAAGAGTATACTAAGCCCCAATAGAAGAGCTTACAATCACTCCCTGACGAATCCAATTGTGACAAGTGTTTGTAAAATTACAAAGAAATCTAAACCTAATCGGAAAAGGAGAGAGAAACGGAGCTTACTCGGCGACGAACTTGCGGGCAGCACCGAATTGATCAGAGAGAAGATCGAAAAGGAGAGGAAGAAGCTCGGCCGGGAAAACGGATGCTTCTCCTTGCAAATTCCGACGCAAATTGCGCAAGCGGTGCAGCTTCGGAGGCAAATCGGTGGCTGATTTGGCGGATCTAGCGAGACCTTGGAGCTTTCCTCTTGAATACGAAGAAGAAGCCATGATGGCTCCCACCATTATCGGCTCGAGCAATTATATTACTATGCCAAACGTGAAGGATCGATGCACATATCTCTCTCTCTCTCTCTCTCTCTCTCTCTCTTCCGTAGGGTTTAGAGAGACGACGACAAGGACGCTGGAGAAGAAGATTCGCTTTTATTTCTGCTACGAGCAACTATTTTGTGAACTGCTTTCCCTGTTTTCGCGTCTTTCCAAAAGGAGAGAGGATTTTATTCTAATATACCACCCCTTACAACCCCTCAAAATTTCTAATATATCATTTTTCTAATAAATCATACTTCCTCCGTTTTTAATTTTTAAGTAGTTTTTGCTTAAAACCACAAATATTTAGAAAGCTTTAATTTAAAAAAAAAATATATCATCTAATCAATTAATTCAACCAATTATAAAAAAACTTAACATTATTTCATTGGTCACACAATATCCACTAAATGTGAAACAAACTCTTTTTGCTAGAACTATTTACATTTGGAAACGGAGGGAGTATTTTTCTTCTTTTTCTTTCTAATATACCCTATAATTTCTCAAAAATTTCTAATATATCCCTCTTCTAATAAATTCTATTTTTCTTCTTAATTTTTCTAATATACCCTGCAACCTCTCAAAAAATTCTAATATATTCCTCTTTTAATAAATCATATTTTCTACTTTTTTTTTAATTTACCCTATAATTTCTCAAAAATTTCTGATATATTTTTTTCTAAGAAATGAAAAGAAAAATAATAATAAAATACTAAAGGGTAAGAAGGGAAGGAAGAAAGAGAAAGGGTAGTGAGGAAAGTCAGGGTACTAAGAATAAAATGTTGGGAAGTAGGGTGTTTTAGATTACTTTCCAAAAAGAGACGTATATTATATAATAAGCACACGACCTAAAGAGAGAAATTACGGATATAATGGGCCGATTAATTAGAATGAGCCCATTTAAAGGGCCAGATAACCTTGCGGACTTATGGTCCTAGTGGAGTCGTTCCGGTTCATGCAGCAGGGGACATTGAAAAAAACCCAAAATCTTACGAACAGATTGTAATCCCCAACCGCATTACATATTATCTTTTCTCTGTTAGGCTTATAGCGATGCTTGAGACCACAGATTGATATAAGAACTAGAGGCTCCAGGAAACCAAATTCAATACCAAACTATGACGACCCTTTTGTTAATCAAACCTCTCATACGAATAACAGGTTCCCACAAGCTCAATATCAATGTACTCAAAGAATGTCTCATTTTAAAAACAAAACAAATTATTATTCTTATTCTTATTATAACTGACAACTTGTTCTTGCAAATAGAAGAAGTCGATTACAATCACTACCAAAGATTATAAGGGAAAACACCAAAGGGATTACATAAAACTACTCATCAAATATCATCTTTTTGTTTTGTCTTTTTTTTTTGGAGATCACTGCAAAAATGGTCTGAAACCATTCTCGTCTGAAATTTTACCTTTCGTTTGGTTGCTTTTCACTCGGAGCGATTAGCGAACCTCTCAACCTTGTCGTCGTTGAGATTGATCCCAACCATGGCCTCTCCTAGCCCACAGCTCACCTCCACAAGCATCTCCGGGTCACTGTAATGAGTCACCGCCTGAACAATCGCACGCGCCCTACGAGATGGGTCACCGCTCTTGAAGATACCAGAACCCACGAAGACACCGTCGCACCCAAGCTGCATCATGAGGGCTGCATCTGCCGGAGTAGCGACTCCACCGGCGGCGAACTGAACGACGGGAAGACGGCCAAGCTGTTTGGTCTGCATCACGAGATCGTAAGGAGCGGCTAGCTTCTTGGCGAAAGTGAAGACCTCGTCGTCATCCATGTTCCTTAAAACCCTTATGTCACCCATAACAGACCTCACATGCCTCACCGCCTCCACGATGTTCCCAGTCCCAGCCTCACCTTTCGTCCTAATCATCGCCGCGCCTTCGCGGATCCTCCTGAGAGCCTCCCCGAGGTTCCGGCAGCCGCAGACGAAAGGGATCCGGAAGTTATGCTTGTTGATGTGGTGGTCTTCGTCGGCGAGAGTCAACACCTCGCTCTCGTCGATGTAATCGATTCCGATCGCTTCGAGGATCTGCGCCTCCACGAAATGACCAATCCTGGCCTTCGCCATCACCGGAATCGTGACGGCCTGCTTGATATCCTTTATCATCTGGGGATCGCTCATCCGAGCGACGCCTCCCTGAGCGCGAATATCGGCGGGGACGCGCTCCAGAGCCATGACGGCGCACGCGCCAGCTTCCTCAGCGATGCGAGCCTGGTCGGCGTTGACGACGTCCATGATAACTCCGCCGCGGAGCATCTGAGCCAGACCGACCTTGACGGAGAAGGGAGATTTCTTCGCCTCCGTTATCGCACCGTTACCGTACACCGCCACGACGCCGGTTCCTTCCATTGTCGGAATCAATGAGAGAAAGAGAAGAAGAAGAAGAAAGTTTTGTGGTGGAAATGGAACAAGATTGATTGGTGAATCGATTTCTGGCCCATCCTCGCCTATCTTCGACTCTCCTTTATACTGGAAAAACTTTGTGATAAAAACCCATAAATAAAATAAATATTATAGTCCCATTTTCATTGGCTATGATCGGGCGGTCCAGATTAAAAACACGCCATTTCGATTTTCGGGTTAACACACATGATTAGTGGACTGCAATTACTATTTTAAAGTTATAAATTAATATTTAAATGGAGTTGTCCGAATTTGGATTATCTCATCTATCTAATCAGACTATCAGTGGTAAATGCATTCCTAAATCAACGAATATGTAACGTAATCAAAAACATCTTAAACAACATGTTTAAATTTCACTTCTATCCACCAACCTTCTTGTAATTTAGTCTGATTCATAATTTCACTATATCTAATTGCAGTGAGACTGATTCGTAATTTAGTCAGAGTCGTTTTAGCTAAAATATTAACATCGCTGATAATCGCTAGCGCTGCCCTATAGCCATAGTGTATGAACTTGACTATTATATAACAGAAACAAATTATAATTTTTAGTAATATACAAGACTATCACGATTTACCATGGAATATAGTCTGTATAAATCCGTAGTATGAACTTTGAACATTAATCATTTGGTCAAACAATCCAAATTGTTTCTGCAATCAAACTTTTTATTATGTTATCACTTATGGGAAAAATCATCTGACACCAGAGAAATGTAACTGGACCTCGTAGAATCCACGACTGTCGCTCTAGTCCTCATCAGTTGTTGCACAAAAAGACAATGAGAAAAAAAGAAAAAAGATGACAGAAAATGATGGAAAGCATCTTCTCTCTTCACGTTAAACTTGTTTATTTGAACTATCGATAGCCAGTGGGACTATGAGAAATATTAGGAGAAATATGTTAAAAAAAACAAATAGTTGTGGTTGATTAAAAAAAAGCAGCCCTAAATAATATCAGAGAAAAAAGCTGTTTGCAACGATAGAAAACAAATAAATAGGCGGCTGAGGATGAAAAGGAAGGGCCGCCTCTAGTTTGCAATCAGTAGAATTTTTTCCACTCACTCCACCCAGCGGCCCAACACTCCCAACTTGGTCATGTGATTACTCGACTGCAATAATGACTGATTACTATAGTCCAAAACAATCACTGACTACCTTTTTTCTTATATAACGGGACTCTTTTGAGCAAACAAAACAAGGGTAAAGTAGAAACAATCAGAACCTATACTTAAGAAATGAACCATAATGTATGTGTGTAAAGAATCGGTACAGCACATTAAAAGAATAAAATCAATAAACGATGAAACCAAATATACACACACACACATAAGAAGAAAAGGTAGATCTAGGAGCAATCAAGGCAGACAATCAAGCCATTCTCGTTACATAACAAACACTGAACCCTGGAACCATCACTAGAGACAATCCGTCTGCTACCTCTGCATCCATCACACATCAAAAACCTAAACCCATCGCACCTCCCGCAAGGTGTATCTCCGGCGACTGGAACCCCCTCAAACAAAGCCCTGAACTTACCTTGCTCGTGCAGACACAACACCCTCTGAGCTCCGCCGATGCACCTCCCCTTCACGAACAGAACCGGAGGCAAAACCTCTGTTCCCTCCGCTGCTGCTGAAATTCTCCGAAGCTCGTCCCTGTAGTGTTTGTGCATCGACACATCCCTCTCGTAGTACTTGACCTTAAAGCTATCGAGGAGGAAGCGGATCATGTTGCAGTCGTCGAACGTTTTCCTGATTCCCCTAAGAGAAGTTGTGTAGAATACAACAGACTCCTCTCCTCCAGGAGGACACCGTTCCTCAAATCCCAATAGCGGCTCTTCTTCAGCGATGGCGTTTACAATCCCAAGGTCGTCGAGGGGAGGAAGGGCATCCTCGATGCTCACTTTCTCCATTCCGCTTTCATCGGCGGGAAAGGCGATAACGTCTTCGTCTTGATCGAGATTGGGGTTTCTGGATAAATCGTTGATTCTCCTAAAGCAACCCACAGCTAATTCGAAGGCTTCGAGCAGCTTCGGATCGAAGAGTGTGGTTGAATTCAACTCAGGTCTTCTGAATCCAGACCCCAAACTCTTTCTCCCCATACCTGAACCGGATTCATAAGCAGCCGCCGTTTTGCTATCTTGATTTACCGGTGGACGGATGTTCTCCTCGTTCCCAGAAGCTGCTTCTCCTTTATTCTCGTTTTCCACGAGTTCCGATGTTGTATCGGCAATGTGAGGGGACCTCCAGATCATAGAAGAAGCTGCTGTAATCTGGGGAATAGGATTAGATATCTTTGGAAGAAGCTCATCTGCAGCTGAAAGCACCTGCAGAATCCGATCCTGATTCAGGTACTCCCCCGCAGCTCTGATCGATTTCAACTTCTTTGCAAACTTCATCCTCGATGACTTCATCTCCTGAGATCTGTAACCAATCGGATCAAAGTCGCTGGTGATAAGAAGGTTAAAACAAAAAGTGTGCAGGTGAAGAAGAAGAAGAAACAGAGTTGTGATTGATGATTATTCAATTTTTATTCCTAACGGCTAGAAAAGACGGTCGCTACTTTTTTTTTTTTTTTATCGGGGAAAACAAACGAGAGTGAGCTATTAGGAAGGGATACAGTACGGTTGGGTGCATTGAGAGTGAGTGCCACGTTGGTATTTAATTTAACAATGCACGTTTCATAAGCGCCATCGCAACTTTAAAGAGAGCCTCTAATATATGACCTCATCAGTGTGGTGGACAGTTTTGTAATGTATTCAAAAAAAAAAAAAAAAAAAAACAAATGGTGAAACAATTTCAGAAAGAAAGAAAAAACCCCTAAAAAACTCTTAAACCAAAATGATTACAAACCCACCAAGAGGTTGTTCAAGTCAATGAGTTAGTCTTTTTTAAGTACACAGACAGAAAGAAACACACAGCTTCAACTCGTATCTTTTGCTGCTCCAGGCTATTTTCTTTCTCCTACGGGTTTACTTCTCTACAAGCACATACCATCCAAACCTCTTCTTTCTTCCAATCGTTTCTCCCGCTCAGTGAATTCTCTGTCGAGTTGACTAGACGGGCACACGCTTGCCCCGGTACTTGTCAAAGAACTGTTGCATCACATACACAAAAATACGAGCCAATCAATACTAAGCGGAATATGCAACAGAGTTGATAGAAACTTTAGAAAAAACTAGCCTAGAGAACTAACTCAAGATCAGCCTAGAAACAATTGAATAAGTTTTTCTGTTGCAGTGAATTGGAAACATACAGATCGAATATAAGGTAGCTGAATGATCCAGCCGAGAACAGGTATCTTTTGTACGAAAACTGCCAAGGTTGGCCAGAAGCCGCTGAAATATGGAAACACTGTTAGTAACTAACTGTCTGTGCAAAACACCAGTAAGGGGGAAAAAGAACGAGACCTGAAGAGAACAAAAAAGCCATAGGTCTCCAACATCATTCCAAAGATAGGCCAGCCAAGGAGTACAAAGAAGAAGCCGGACCCAAAAGATATGGTTCCCTGAGTGGAAACACAATACGTATTAACCAGAAAAAACACTCTTAACTAAAGTAGGAGAAGGGAGAAAGAGAAACCTTATAGTTCTGACGCTTGGTGAAAAACTGCATGGTAGACTTGAGGCCAATGGTAAGACTAACCCCAGAGATGAAAAGAATCTGAAAAAGAAAAAGCTGAGTGGGTCAGTAACAGTTGCTGAAAGGAAATGATATATAAGTTTAAGTTTAAGAGGAGGGGAACAATACATACATTACCCATGGCAAGTAAGCCCTTATCGAAGACAAACATGATTCCCAAAAAGGAGAAGAAAACGCCAAATGCTGTCAGCCCTAACCCAATTTCTGTTGCATAACAAAACCATTTAAGTAAACCAAAAACAAAACAAAACAAAACAAATTCAATGATCCACTCTCGCTAGTAACAACATAGCAAATGAAGACATACTTTTCCTGTCATTCATCTCGAAGGACATCATTGTGGGATGCTTGCTTCTTTGACCTTTCGCTGCTACATAATAAAAGAAGAAGAAGCTGAAACGCACGGCTACAATAAGGGTTTACAAAATGTGCAAATGGCTTCACCAAGGCTCTGATATACAGGGAATAAATATTCGGAAACAGTAGATGGATTTGAGGTGGTAGGTGATACTTTTAACGGAATCAAACGAACATAGGGCGATAATAAAATCGGACAACACAGAGAAGAGAAGAGATTCAATGATACTAGAATCGATCTAATCTGAAGGATTGTAAGGAGAGAGATGATGATGATCGATCATAAGAAAGGAAACCGGCAATGATGGATCGTAACTCACAGATCTAGTACAAGTAAGACAAAAAAAGGGGTGCAAACCTAGCACGCAGATGCTCCTCGTAGATGAATTGAAAGATCAGGCGAAGAGAGACACGAATTGGACGCAGAGAGGAAGAAGAAGAAGAAGAAAGAGGTCTCACTTGTCGCCGGAAAATAAAATAGTGATATATTTGTTAGTATGAAATTATGTGTGTTTTGAAGTTACTATAACACCCCCATGCACTTCTGTCATCAGCCCGGCCACGGTAGTTATGATCAATATATAATCGAGGGGTGTATGAGTAAATCTACATATAAACGCAAAGCTCCGGTCACACTGTCTCCGGTCCAGAGCTAAAACCAAATCCCCTAATTCAATCAATTTCAATCTCGAACCCCACTCATGGATATAGCTCTCTTCTCGCCGTCCTCCCTCTTCGCCGCCGACGATGACTCCTCCTCCGGTAACACTGATCTCTTTCTTTCTAGTTTCTGCTTTTGACCCCCCCCCCCCC
>NC_027749.1:193887-219302 GCF_000695525.1 Brassica oleracea var. oleracea | reverse complement strand
CCCCCCAACATTACATAGCGAGCTAGTGATATAGTAACTGTTACTTTTTTTTAATGGTCTAAGATGGAGAGACGAGGGAGACGAGCGAGAGCTTCGTTGATAGGAATCACCAGTTTCCTGGAATGGTACGTCGCTTCCCTCCCCCTCCTTTGATTTAATTTAAGGGCGCTCTCTGAGTAGAGTAGAGAGAAACAAATAGTTTTAAGTGAATGTTTCGTCCTTTGTTTGGAAACAGGAATTGCATATCCGGGAATTTGGTTTCCACCAGCTGAATGCAAACTTGCTCTGGCCCGGTTCTTTCTCCTTTGCTGATTGGTTAGTCCAGCATCCCCACTTGATCCGTAACCGCCGCTGTCTCGAGATTGGAAGGTACTTTCTCTTCTCTTCCTGTGATTTATTTATTTTATTTTTTTTTGTTGTTGTTGTTGTTGTGTCTTAATTAAACTGAGCTTCTTCTTTTCTTTCTTTTTTGGGTCAGCGGCACGGGCGCTCTAGCGATATTTCTTAAGAAAGAGTTTAATCTAGACATAACTACTTCAGACTACGATGACCAGGAGATTCAAGACAACATTGCTCATAACTGTCTTGCAAACAACATTACCCCTTCTCTCCCCCACATCAAGCGTCTGTTATCCTCCCACATTCTTTTATCTATCTAATAGCAAAAAATGGGTTTTGTTTTGTTTGACATTCTTCTTGTCTACAGATACGTGGGGAGATATATTCCCAACCTCAGTTCCAGATTGGGATTTGATCATTGCCAGTGATATCCTTCTTTGTATTTCCCCGCCCTTTCCTTTTTTCTTTTCCTTGGTTTATCTGAAATCGTGTTAATACTTGTCTTTTTTTGAATTTGCAGATGTGAAACAGTACCCAAACTTGATAAAGTCTCTCTCTTTTCTTCTCAATTCCTGCAAACCAAAAGACACCACCAATGCCGTTAGTCCAGCAGATTGCAAGCTAAATGGTCAGTCTCGTTTTCACAACTCTCCCTCTTTCTTTTTTTTGTTTTGTTCACACCAAAACAAGTCTTATCATTACTCACTCACTCTCTTGTTGCCCACTAGGAGCAGAGTCTGATCAGCTACCCTGGCCGGTGTTCTTAATGAGCTGGAGAAGAAGGATCGGGAAAGAAGATGAGTCTTTATTCTTTAATGGTTGCCAAGAAGCTGGCCTCGACGTGAAGCATCTTGGAAACCGAGTTTATTCCATCCACCTACCTTAGAGAAACCAACCTCATCTGAAGAATCGGATACTACTTCTTCTCATGAGTCTCCTTCCGCAGATTGTTCGCCTCATAAATTAGGCCTAATGTTTATTACTCTTGCAGCTTTATTTGGATTAGTTTTTTTGTTGTTTTTGTTTGGCGGGGGGTGAAATGAGATACAGTTTTAGGATCATTTCGATCAGTTTGCGTCGCTTCTCGTTAGATTGAACTTTGTAACAAACGTTTCGCTTATGATCACGCTCCTATGCATTAAAGTTGCAAAATGTATGTTGTATGATTCATCGTTTAAGAATGATTTGACACATTTAAAAAAAAAAAAAGAAGAGGTTTCAAGGGGATGTTTGATTACCGGTTCGTTCCGGTTTAAGGATTAGCTTTATAAAGCTTGTCTTAAAGTAAATAAGAGGGGGTTTTGTCAACTGAAGTGGAGCGTCGGTTTCTGTACTGAAATTAGAGTCTCTGCTTCGGTGAAACAAGAGTTATTATTACAAAGGCGAGTTAACATTCCGACAACGGGAGAGAATTTTCCAGGCAATAAAATTAGGAGTTTTAGGAGGAAAGGTGTGAGCTTGGAAAAGAGATGGAATTATTAGGGGAGTGCAATCTAGGGATCCTAGAAACTCTGTCGGAAGATGCGATTGAGGAAATAACAGAAAGCTACGGTGGGTATTTCACAACAGTGGAGTCTCTCATTGGCGGAGATTCGTCAGTGGAGCAGGAGTTGGTGTGTCATGTCTCAACTCTCTGCAAGTACGGCCTTGCTTCTCTTGTTCGTGACCACTTTCTCTCATCTCTCCAGGTATGTTTTTTTTTTTGACACTGCTTCCTTGTGAGTGCTTCAGCTTCGTCTTGACTTAGACCAAATTCTTGAGAATTCCAGCAAGCTTTTGACAAAGGCGGTGCCTCCACTTTTTGGCTTCATTTTGATGATTTTCGCCATAAGCAACATACTGTAAGGCTTTCTTGATATGCCTAAACAGTTTTCATTTTTCAATTCATAAAGCTTTGACTTAAAAAAAAAACAGGATTACGGAGAAGAGATTCACCAAGCCTTGTGCGGGGCTTTGGAAGAAATTACTATAGAGAAGCAGTTTCATGACAAGTGTCTCTCCATTCTCTTTCACGCTTTGCATTCCTTTCAACAACAGTCTTCAGGGGAAAGCCATAACTCAGATTCCGAAAGAGTTGAGCTTTTTTCCACATTCCGCTCAATCTTGTCTTCTACTTTGATGACTACTCTTCCTCCTCATTTCCCTGGTAATCCCCCCCCCCCCCCCCCCCAATGGGGCACTAGTGTCTTCTGATTTGATTTCTTGGAGTTTGTTTTATATATTTGCCACTTCAAGCTCAGTCATATATTTTTGGTCTCTTTGTTATGTTGTTAGAAATACTCCACTGCTATTTTAAGGAAAAACTGGAGGAGCTAAGCGCAATCATGAATGAAGACGACACCCAGCAGCAACTCGACACTGATGGCATGGATTTGGACGATAAGCTTAGATCTAAAAATGGAGAAATGGACGTTGACCAAGGCTTTTCAAGACATGACGAGTTGGTGAAGAACATTGGGAAGGTGGTCCGTGACCTTCGAAGCATTGGTTTCACTTCTATGGCTGAAAACGCCTATGCTTCCGCCATCTTCTTGCTTCTCAAGGTACACTCCTCACTGTGACTTTTAGGATTCATATAACTCAGTACTTTGTTTGACAATGTGCGTGTGTCCATCTCCAGGCGAAAGTGCATGATCTGGCTGGTGATGATTACAGGACTTCTGTTTTGGGACCAATCAAAGAATGGATTCAGGTAAGAGGCTTACATTCTCACTCTTATCTACCATCATCAGATTGTTTTTGGTTATTTCCTGACATTTTGAACACTCTTTCCAGACAGTCCCTCTTCAGTTCCTTAATGCGCTCCTTTCTTTTCTTGGTGATTCCGTAAGATACGACACCACACCCTCTGGCCTCACTTCCCCTCTGGCTTGTTGCCCATCTCCAAGCTTTTCCAAAGTGGTCACTCCTTCCCAAGGCATTGTTAGGTGGAAATTACGCCTTGAATATTTTGCCTATGAGACGCTCCAAGATTTAAGAATAGCCAAACTCTTTGAGATTATCGTCGATTATCCCGAGAGGTATACTACTTTCTTTCTCCCCCCCCCCCCACATATCTCACTTGAAGACTTAAACATTGCATCTCTTGGTTGATGCAACAGTTCTCCTGCAATTGAAGACTTAAAACAGTGTCTTGAATACACTGGACAGCATTCTAAGCTAGTCGAATCTTTTATTTCTTCGCTGAAGTATCGTTTGCTCACTGCGGGTGCTTCGACCAATGATATACTGCATCAGTACGTGTCGACCATCAAAGCCCTCAGAGCAATAGACCCAGCTGGCGTGTTTCTAGAAGCAGTGGGTGAACCAATCAGAGACTATCTACGTGGAAGGAAAGATACCATTAAATGTGTAGTCACTATGCTTACGGATGGAAGCGGAGGGAACGCAAATGGTTCCGGAAACCCTGGAGATAGTCTTCTTGAGGAGCTGATGAGGGATGAAGAAAGTCAAGAGAACGTTGGTTTTGATGATGATTTCCACACTGATGATAAGCAAGCCTGGATCAATGCTTCTCGGTATCGATTGTATTTTCTTTGTTTTATCATCATCATTGTCTTAACTTTGCTTTTGTCCTCCTGCAGTTGGGAACCGGACCCTGTGGAGGCAGATCCTCTAAAAGGTAGCCTGAGTCAGAGGAAGGTAGACATACTGGGAATGCTTGTTGATATAATTGGATCTAAAGAGCAACTAGTTAATGAATATCGTGTTATGCTCGCTGAGAAGCTTCTCAACAAGACTGATTATGACATCGACACTGAGATTCGCACGGTCGAACTTCTCAAGGCAAATCTCCATTCTTTTTCTTCACTCTAAAGCTATAAACCATTGGCTTATTTCTACAGTTTGATTTTTACCTTTCTCTCTTATTAAATGCCAAATAGATACATTTTGGAGAAGGCAGTATGCAAAGATGTGAGATAATGCTGAACGACTTGATTGATTCTAAGAGAGTGAACACTAACATTAAAAAGGCATCTCAAACTGGTTATATTTCTGAAACTCTTCTCCATATTACAACTGCAACGTAGATTCCTGTCTTAGAAACTTATCTGTGTCATATCCCTTGTTGTTTAGGCACTGAGTTAGGAGAGGGTGAGCTGTCTGTTGATATTCTAACCTCGACGATACTTTCAACAAACTTCTGGCCACCAATTCAGGTATATCTACATTTGAAGGGGTATAGACTAGACTATTGTGATTGCTTCCATTTTCACATTCACTGAATTGGAGGATGAATTTTAGGAGGAGCCTCTGGTGTTACCGGGACCTGTTGACAAGCTGCTGTCAGATTATGCCAGTCGATATCATGAGATCAAGACCCCTCGTAAACTACTCTGGAAGAAAAATCTTGGCACTGTCAAGGTAGCTTTTGTTGTGTAGATACTAAATGTTTTGTTTGGATTATCGGAGAAAGCAGATACTGACAAATGTAACTCTCTCTCTCTCTCTCTCTCTTTCTGGAATGGCTTTGATTGAAATCAGTTGGAGTTGGAATTTGAAGACAGAGCTATGCAGTTCACAGTCTCACCCACACATGCAGCCATTATCATGCAGTTTCAAGAAAAGAAAAGGTAACTACAATCATTGTGGATAATTTTCTCTCTTCCCAAGGTTACTGAAATCATGTAAGTATTTTTTTCAGTTGGAACTCGGTAGATCTTGCTGCAGCCACTGGGATACCCATTGATGTACTAAACAGAAGAGTGAACTTGTGGATAAGCAAGGTACCCATATAGTTTGAAATAAAGCCATTCATTTTGGAGAAAAGAAGAGCTAAACTTGTAAAGTTTTACTGAACTTTTTTTAGGGAGTTTTGAGAGAAACAAGAGGAAGAGAGCCAAATGGGAATGTGTACACGCTAGTTGAGTCCATGACTGATTCTGGGAAAAACGAAAGCGAGGAGCTCTTGGGAGGTGATGAAGAGAGTGAAAGATCGATCGCCTCTGTGGAAGACCAGCTTCGCAAAGAAATGACGATATACGAGGTATTTAAGTGAAACTTTCATATTCTACTTGAATCATTTGCGTAAAATCTTAAAAGAGTATTTATCGAATAATATGTTTTTCAATCAGAAATTCATCATGGGAATGCTCACAAATTTCGGAAGCATGGCGCTAGAGCGAATCCATAACACTCTAAAGGTAACAACAATCGAAGGGCATACACACTAATTTTGCGAGGCTATTTATTGTCTTTGATTAAATGATGATCATGTTGTGTTGTGCGGTGGTGTAGATGTTCTGTGTAGCGGATCCATCGTACGACAAGTCACTGCAACAGCTGCAGAGCTTTCTGTCAGGGTTGGTATCTGAAGAGAAACTGGAGTTTCGAGATGGAATGTATTTGCTAAAGAAGTAGTTTGAACGCAACGCTTGGACATTGTGTTTCACTCGCAGGAACTAGTTTTTTTTTTTTTTTATCTGTTGTGAAGGATATTCGTGAGGGCAACAAAGCATATAATAATATTCAAATTTGAAAGTCACTAATTTGTATCTTAATGAGAGATGTCCGAAGAGGAAATCGTGGATGATAATCGCAAGAAATCAGCAACTCCTCCT
Organism: Brassica oleracea var. oleracea; assembly: GCF_000695525.1. NCBI lineage: Eukaryota > Viridiplantae > Streptophyta > Magnoliopsida > Brassicales > Brassicaceae > Brassica > Brassica oleracea. Next base: position 213,402 of record NC_027749.1, on the reverse strand, counting down.
CCTCCTAACACCAAATGATGAATGAAAAACTGAAGCAGCTGCTAAGTTTGAATCTCATTTTGTTCCCTTTGATCCTCCTAACATCTTTCTTTTTGTTGTGTGTAATTTTTTTAATTGAAGGCATTAATTACGCCCAGAGAGTGTATGTATGTCAGAGAGAGTTCATATATTTTGGTAACAAAAGTCGGGCTTAGTCATAACTTTAATAACAAAACATGTAACAAAGCTTTTTAAAACAAGGCTAGTGTGTTCCTTTGGCTGAAGCAGTAGATGGACCCGATTAGTTATTGACAACTTCTTGTTATTTTGAAATTAATTGATATGAAAATATTTTGGTTCAGGCATGGACCGATTGGTTAAGTTATGAACCACACCAACCATTATAAAAAGCGGGGAACAGTATCACAGTTACCACGTGGCTATATAAAATCCAAGAAGAATTTAAATGTAGCCAATCAGAGTAAAGCTCATCTACTTGTAATATCACAAAAAGATAACATAGGATTTCAATTAAGATAAGGTAGAAAGCGTTTTGCACCATCAGATGGATTTGTCAACTGATCCAACGGTTATGATCGTCTCTCCAAGATTAGCCAGCTCCATCTTATAAAGTAACTGCAGCAGATTTTTAACAAAGACAAAGTGTCTTCTACCTCCTGAGATCACGAAAAAGCAACACCGCCGGAGATGGCCGCTACTCCCACCGCCGCCGCTGCTTCGTCCATCATGGGTACTCGGGTGGTTCCCGACATCCACTCCGGTTCGGGTCGGTTCACAGCCAGGTTTGGGTTCGGGAAGAAGAAGGCAGCTCCCAAAAAGACCAAGACTACCGTGACTACGGACAGGCCTCTGTGGTACCCAGGCGCCAAATCTCCTGAGTGGCTTGACGGTTCGTTGGTCGGAGATTACGGCTTTGATCCTTTCGGTTTAGGTAAACCGGCCGAATATCTCCAGTTCGATATAGATTCGCTGGACCAGAATCTGGCTAAGAACTTAGCCGGAGACGTGATCGGAACCCGTACCGAAGAGGCCGCCCCCAAATCGACTCCGTTTCAGCCGTACAGTGAGGTGTTCGGAATCCAGAGGTTCAGAGAATGCGAGCTGATTCACGGTCGGTGGGCCATGCTCGCCACTCTCGGCGCTCTCTCCGTCGAATGGCTCACCGGCGTCACTTGGCAAGACGCCGGAAAGGTAATGAAATGTTTTCTTAAGATCAGTAATGTAGAGAGTTAGTAATCTAACTAGTTGTAACGTAAGGCGTTAGACTTATTGGTTAATTAGTTATCTAATTAAATATTTTTGTGTTTGAGATATATATATTCTAAATGAAAGAAGCAAAAAAATTACAGGTGGAGCTAGTGGATGGATCGTCCTACTTGGGGCAGCCACTACCCTTCTCCATCTCTACATTGATATGGATCGAGGTGTTAGTGATCGGCTACATCGAGTTCCAGCGCAACGCCGAGCTTGACTCTGAGAAGCGTTTGTACCCTGGTGGCAAATTCTTCGACCCGCTTGGTTTAGCCTCTGACCCTGAGAAGATGGCTCAGCTTCAGTTAGCTGAGATCAAGCACGCTCGTCTTGCCATGGTCGCCTTCTTGGGCTTCGCTGTTCAAGCCGCTGCTACTGGTAAAGGCCCACTCAACAACTGGGCTACTCACCTCAGTGATCCCCTTCACACCACCATCATCGATACCTTCTCCTCCTCTTAGAAATCTTTTTCTCCTTTCTCATCATCATTATCATCTCATCGTATAATGTAACTACTTGTTGAAGTTTAAACAAAGCTGCTATGAGACTGAATCGCGTTTGCCTTTTAAAATTGATTTTGGGCTTTTGTTTGTTTCGTCTTATAACCTGTTTGGCCCATGACACTATTATTGTGATTGTCATTTCCTATGATGGCCAACGAAGATTGAAACCGATGAATCCTCATAATTTTTTAGTGTGGAAGGGATGCTTAGCTTTTGAAATTCAGCTGCATCTACACAAATGATGAAAGGCTAATGGACTACACAAACCCGCTTAGAAAGAACATCTCTGAAGCTCACTATGGGGTACCACAAGGGTCTAGAGATGCAATGACCTAGCTCATTATGTAACGCACATGCTCTCAATGTCTCTTATAGATCATTAAACATGTATTCCAACTTGTCCAATGATATAACAAATATTCCATCATTTTTTGTGCCTAGGCCGTTGATTTGTTATTAGTGGTTTATTTGCTTTGTCCTATTTTTCTGAAAGCCCAACTTTTCTGTATATGGTTTTTGTTGTTGTTGTCATTTATTAAACAGAATTGACTAGACACTTGGAGAAAAACAAAGAGAGAAACACACAAAAGGATAGAAGACACAATTAACCAAACAAACAAACAAAAGATAGAAGCACCGCGTGGGATTTGGATGGACATGGGAGACTTGTCTTGTGAAGGTGTCCCTTGTCACTGTTCCGTAATATGGGAGGATGCTCAATTAACATTTGGTTTTCTTCCCTTTTCGACGTTGACATGTACACCTGGTTGCTTGCTCGTCTACACAAAAGAAAACGTTACAGAATTGCCTTGAAATTTTGATGCGTTAAGAGTTGCTCCTGGGGTATCGTCTTACGAATATATATTGTCAATATAAAAATGGCCTATTCAACGTTGAAAATTGATGAAATAAAATAACGAAAATAGTCTCCATTCCACCGGGGAGGACCATAAGGAAAACATGCACTAATATTAAGATTATGCTTGAATAATTTATCTGCCATGCCGGATTTTTTTTAAAAAAGAGATGTGCCTGGTTTTTACCTCCATGCTGTCACATTTATAGAAGTAATCCATTTTCTTTGGTCAAAAATAACAATATAAAACGATATATTGCCACTTGAGATTGACAAAAAAAAAAAACAAATATTGCCACTTGAGACAAACTTCACATAAAATGTGGGGGCCTCATCTATTAGTGGGTGTAATTATGTTGGATTACCCATTAGATATTAAGATCGATAATATTCAACGACCAAATCTCTATATTTAATGGGATTAATGAGTTGATTATATTATCCCCAAAAGGAAATTAATCTTATTCCATGATAGCCTTAATTGAAATGTTTGTTTTAACATCAAAATCAAAATTGACAAGACTATATATATTGAAAGCTTGAAACCAACCATGATGATTATTAATGATTCACTACTTGAGTTAAAATGAAATTTATTGTAATTAAATTATGGTTGGTAATTGTGAACATCGCAGATAATAAAATGGAGTAAGTAGGTTCCCATGCAGAAAATGTATGAACACGTCCAGAAATTATGTTAGGTTCTGGTTCGGAATATCCTATCCCTTAAAAAATCAAAAATATTATTCAGTCCACAATGAAAACATGCATGCAGATGCAGTAATACTAAACTATCATATAGTATTAGTTTTTAAAGTGTTCTTTCGCATCAAGCTAAAATAACACAAATAGACATCCAAACTAACTTTGAAAAAATGTTGATTTGAAAGTCAAAGGGGTCGTTAAAAATGATAAATGCCAAAACACCATAACAAGGTTATAAAATAAAAAAAAGTAGATAGTATTAGAGATGCCTTTTACAAGGGAAGTAAGAACAAAGTGTGAATGTACACTATCTATCATCTACCACTCAAGATCACAGAACTGGAAGAAACCCTCGTGACGGAGAAAGATGCGACTGAGCTAGAATTAGCCCTATCAGACGAAACATTATAGCCTTCAACCTTGGATCTTTTTGAAGAGTCTGAATACCCCCAGTGGTCGCCAATCTCAGGAACATCTTCCTCACCGTTCAAATACTTAAGCACCCTTCTCATCGACGGCCGAGACGCCGGTCTCTGATGGCAGCAGAGCAATCCCACAGAGAGTGCAAGCTTCGCCTCTCCGCCGTCGTAACCAGATCCTAGTCTGGGATCGACTGCAGGGAGAATGTCACCGGTCTCGCGCAGCTCCATGACCCAATCTGCCAAGAAGAAGGTTCCGGAGTCCGTAGGTCTCCTCCCGGATACGATCTCCAAAAGCAAAACGCCAAACGCGAAAACATCAGACGCGGTCGAAGATTTACCGTTGCGGGTGAGCTCGGGGGCCATGTAGCCGATAGTGCCGACGACGACGGTGGTGTGAGAGAGCGTCTCGCGTTCGTAGAGCCTGGCGAGCCCGAAATCTCCAAGTCGGGGGTTCATGTCATCGTCGATGAGGACGTTGCTGGGCTTGACGTCTCTGTGGATGACAATCTTCTCCCATTCTTCGTGGAGGTAGAGCAGCCCGGACGCGATTCCTCTGGCGATCTGGAGACGCGCGTTCCAGGACAAAACGGCGCCGCTTTGTCTCGGTCGGCTGTAGAGCAGAGAGTCTAAGCTTCCGTTGGGGATGTAGTCGTAAATGAGCAAGAGATCGTTTTTGTGTTTGCACCATCCCTGGAGGTTGACCAGATTCTTGTGCCTTAACCGCCCCAAACTCTCGATCTCGGCCACGAACTCTCGAACACCTTGCATGCTATTCGGAGTTATCTTCTTGACGGCGATTTGTTCAGAAGGAGATGAGGAGAGGGATCCTCTGAAGACGGTGCCGAACCCTCCGGTGCCGATGATCCGGTTATTGTTGAAACCATCAGTGGCGGCGTAGAGATCTTTGTATCTACGCCGGTGAGGATGATTGATCTCCCAGTCCTCGAGAATATCACCTTGTTGCAGACGCTTCTTATACATGAGGAAGAAGAATAGTAACGCAAGCAAGATGAGGGTTACTCCGGAGAGAGCCACGATCAGAGCGAGGACTCCAGAATCGTAACCTGTCTTCTTGGCAGTGTTGGGAGGCGGAGGAGGAAGCTCCGAGAGGTTGAGCGGTTGTGCAACAAGAGGAGGAGGATCTACGCCGCTAGAGAAAGTCCAACCCATCACGTAGTGAGCACTGGACTGATCCATCCCAGTGGCTGCCGTGAATCCCACGTACATTTCTTCTTGAACGATCTCTACCAGTTTGGGAACATGTTGCTGCGAGATCAAAGGCCTTAAGGGTTTAGACTTGAAGCGTGCCGGGTAAACCGTGAAGTTAAGGGTTTGGGTAGGACCGTCGTAATCCAGAAGGGCTTGTATGGGATCACCACTCTGAAGTAGGAAATCCTCTTTTCGTCCAGACTCGTCGTAATACACGACCGGTTCTTGGAATTCCGATGTGAGGTTGTTGAAGTTCAGACCGATGTGATTCCCCGACCTATCAGAAACGTCTCCGAATCCTTGCACCGTGTCGAATTCAACCGCGAATACGTGATTCGTAAGTTTCCCGTCGTTGTCTTTGTTGAGCAGTCCCAAGTACTGCGCGGCATCTGCTCCGGGGCGGTCAGGGGTCGGAGAAAGCGTGAAGGTGAATCCGAAACCTCCGTTGCTGGAGCTTGTAGGGATGATGACGAACACGAATGATGTGCTGAAAGAAGCTACCCTTGTGGAATTTCCGTTGGTCTCGAGCAATCTCACCGGTTTATTGTAGAACGCTGTACCGGTAACGGTTTGGGTTCGGTCAGTGAGCCTCAGCAGGCCATCGGGTTTGATCATTGCAGCTCCTGCCAATCGAATCAATGATTCGTTTCCATTAAATCCTCTGAAAGTAAACTCTGTTGTTCTCTGAGCTCCAACAGAGACAGTCAAAACCAAGAATAACATGAACAAGAGCAACAGCAAGACCATGGCTCTTCCAGTTCCCATGAATATCTTAATACTAGCTAGTAGACAAAAAGGTGTTTAGAAGATAACAAGGGATGGATATATGTGTGTTCTGTAGAGATTGTTCTTATAATGAGGACAGACACAAGGACTTTTGCATGTTTTATACCAAAGAAAATTCTTCCTCCATCTTTAACTGGTTCCACATTAACGTGTCTTTGACTATATATATGGAATCCCGTTTGTTTGGTTTGTTTTGTCCTCAATTTAATATTTTTTTTTTTACAATCAAATTTCAATATTATATATTTATCTATTTTTCAACAATATCGACTTTTAATATATTTTTTTAAGCTGTCATCTATCATTTCTTTTGCTTATAATCAATTTACTTGATTATTTGGATATTTTTGAAACCTCTCCATAAACTTGTGTATATGTATATATATTGACCTCTCCATAATTAACCAAAAGGAAACTGGAGTTTGATTTTATTAAACTCATTATTTTTAAAATGCTAAGTAATTAGCTTTTTTTTTTGTCATTAGCTAAGATTTCATATACATGGATAAACAAAAGATAAAAATATATTTGAAAATCATTTACATATTGCTAATTCAAGGGTAGTAATAATAATTTATATAAATAATGATAAACTTGGAAAAGAACTATATAATCTTTTGCTAAAATCAGTTAACAAGTACCATTTAATCATAAAACTAATTCATTGATAATTATAACAACAATAAACTCAAGGAAACTCATATTCAAAAGTACTGCTAATTCATACTATATAATTTGGTGTCCTCCCATCATTCGTGGATAAAGTATAAAATAATATAAATTTTAGGGGTGTTGATAATTTCTTTTATGCTGGAAACTAATATGTATTTTTCTTAAAGGTCCAACGCAATTACATGGACTGACTTTGACATATTCCAAATATGCTTTGAACTGCAGATATTTTTATTATATTTAGGAGAAAAAACTAAAGAATTTGACTTTGATTGTATGATTTGACTTATTAGATAGATGAAAATAAAATATTGATTTAAGCTTAATTCCTAACTTATAGGACTGCAGTAAAATAACTTCCACCAATGATTAGTAATAATATCGGATGATTGCCTTATAACCGTTTGGAAAAAGGTATGCTTTATTCCCATTTCATTTTTACTTCAAATACATTGATGACGAGTTACGCCTCACCGAGTCTAATGCAATTTGTTAATTAGATAACAAATTATTCTAAAACAAGAAAATCATTAAATTTCAACGTTGATACGATTGGATCGCATAAATCCTTATCAGTTTGACTTTGAAAATGCTGGCCGATTTCAGTTTGCCGTTTGTGCACTAACGAGTTCTAGAATACAACGTCACGTGTACGTGGTCATGTGAGATTGAATACGTCCAGTGTTTTTAAACCAAAACGATCCAAAAACAAAAACCAGGTTTTCATTTCTACCTATGTAATTCAAACACGGTGGTGCATGTTAAAATTTGGTAGCAGACCGTCAGACAGAAATAGTTAAAATTGAGATGTCAGAATTTTGAATTTGCGGAAACAGAAGGCTCGAGTACATTATTAGCTCATCTACTTTTATTTATCCCTTTTTCAATTGCTTTATTAAACAATACATATACACAGAAACACAAAAGTCATTTTATGCACAAATAAAAGTTTCGTGTTGAGTAAGCATCAAAGACACTCAACAGGTTCAAACCATCATATCCTACTTTGCGGTAGACTCTGTGGCGACCAAGGTGCGACTCCATTATACTCTATTGCTTTTACCTGATCTCCAAGAAACAGTCGATACCGCTCTGCTCACGTTCCCTTCTCTTGGGTATGGCCGGTGGTTCAGGTAAAGCACCACCACGGCGCAGTCATCAGCTTTAGAGGTTGGAAACTTCGTTCTCCATGCCCGAGCTGCTCTCTGAACCAACGTGTCTGCGGCCACTGACCGGTCCTTGCAGGAACCCACAATCTTCACCACTTCTTCGTTTGACAAAACATCCCAAATCTGTCCACAGAATAGAAGATAGTCTGCTTTCACTGAATGCAATTGTAAGAGAAATAAAAAAAAACTGAAAACTCGTTGAAGTTTGTTTTTACCCCATCGGTGGCTAGAACCACAAACTCGTCTTCTCTACCGACTTTTCTGAAAATGACCTCAGGAACGCAGAGAAGTCCATAGTCTTTGAGGCAGAAATCACCAAACGCCCTCGACATTGCGAGTCCAGGGCAATCATCATCAGGCATCCACACTCTATACACATCAGGTTCCTCTTCCATCGCAAACACCCTTCCTTTGCATGCTACTATTCTCTCTGCTTCTCCTGTTTTTAAAAGATAAAAAGCAAGGCAAGCTTCTTCGTCGGGATTTTATTTACTTTTTTATATGTCCACCTCAAAGGGAAAGACACTTACGTTGGACACAGGGTTTCAGATCAACCGTGAGTTGGACAGCTTTGAGATTGTTCTTGCTTCCACGGGTGCCAAGAACAGCTCGTGAATCTCCCAAGTTGGCGATCACCAAGCAGTCACCCTACAAATGTTTTGACGAAACAACTTTCAGTCCCTCTTTTGATACTGTATTATTTTAAGAAGAACCCATGATGATGCTGAAGAGAGACTAATGATATTTACCTGTTTAAGGACGGTTACAGCAGTTGTGCCGCTGCAAAAACTATCATAAGGAGAGTCAAGACCAAGTTCGCTGTCTATTCGCTTAAAGAGTGTCACTAGCACTTCCTCCAAGAAACCCTCCTGGCTCTTTGAATTATTATCATTCTCTATGTTTGCATTGCCGCCACATCTGATTCTCGAATGGACCCTTGAAGGTAGACTGTCACATATGTGACGAGAGATCTTGTGACCCATGGGGCCGTGACCGTCAAATACACCGCAAAATATCATATCTTCCTCACCACCAAAGTTCTGAAACAAAAGTTTTTTAAGATGCAAGAAATGATTTTGATCATTTGTCTTATAAGGGAGACAGCCCCAAAATGGAAATTACATGTTAATAGCAAAAACTTAGGAAAAGAGGAAAAATAAACTCATACCTCCCAGACTGTCATGGCGTCTTGATTGATCCCCTTTTTGCCTTGTTTGATTGCCATGGAAACGTGTTTGGATGATCCGCTGGACCTTATGATGGCACCATCGTTTCTGTCCCTTACATCAGCCTCTGCGTCTCCATGTTCATTACCATCATCCGTGCCATTCTCCACAATTATCCCTGCGCCCTTGCTACAACAGACCCCCATTTATACTGCAAGAGGCTGGTGCCCAACAAGAAACAAAAAACAGGGAAATTCTATATATATATTTGGGGCCAAAATGTCTCTGGAAACGGAAGGTGTGGTTAGGTCCTGCGGAAGTAGTAATTGAAGGCAGGAGAGCAGGGTAGAAGAATCAAACTGTTGCAGAAAATTAAATTTTCCATGCCGTCACCTTGTGAGGCGGGCCTTACAAGGGAAAAGGAGGGTGAGAAGAAGGAGGAACAAGCATGAAAGAAACCTTATAAGAATGATTGCTACATCAAACACCAGATTACAATAATACAGAATGGCATAAGCTTAAATGGATTAATATAATGGAAAAGTCAAAGAGGTTTTCTCAGATGAACACGCACAAAAAAAAAAACTGTAAACAGAGAGAGAAAGATTTGTTTATCGTTTTCTTTCTCTGTCTAAATATAGATGGAATTATAGGATGATGATCATCCAAAATTGGATGTGGAAGATTAACGATAAGAAAAAGTTACCTGCCTCGATAGATTTTCCTCCGTTAGCTCTTTATTTGCAATCCAGAGCGAAATAAATCCAACTTCTCCTTCACCAAATCACTTGAAGAGGTCAGGTATACAAACAACTTTAGAGGAGCCATTAATAATCTTTTGACAGAAGATAAAATGACAATACCTGATTCAAGGCATTTGCATTGCTCCATTGTTGAAAGTTGAAACCATTCTTCCAGAGTACAATATATCTAACAAGAGGCAAAACTCCATAAAACAAACACACCAAAACTCGTCTTCTTACCTCATTGGATAGCACAAGATCATATATAAGTACAGCAAGGTTTGTGAAAGTGAGAGAAACTCAATTTTTTTCATTTCAATCTAAAGTTCTTACAGTAAAGGGAATTTAAAAACAGAACAGAGTTTTTTTTTTTTTTTTTCTTTAATAGAAAACCCTACAATATCCTTGTTGTTTATATTCTAGAAGAAGAAAGTACATTTATAGATTAAAAATCACCCCAAGCCATGGAAGAAGGAGATAATGCAACCATTACCACCATTGATGGACAAGCACCCCACTTTGTCTGAGCGAAGTGAAGAGCTCTAAGCACTGGTTATAAGTCTTGTTGTACTTCTGGCTCCTTTGGCCAGGACAACATCTCTGCCACCTGTTGTAATGGCATTCAAGGAACAGCTCATCGATTAGACAAATTGCTCCTGTCTCGATCAGCCTGGGTATCAGATCAAATTCGGTTCCTTCAACATCCATCTTCATCACAACAAAGTCCCTCTCTCTCACACTCTTCTTCAACCAGTCAGCGAAATCAAACCCTTGGATCAGATTCACTTCTCCAGCTAAGCTCGAGGAAGATTTCTTAACAGGCCGGATTCTGCCCATCCCCCTGCCCATTGCTTTGGCTTCCACTTCTTTTCCAGGATCGTGATTGATCTCAAAGGACAAAGTCTCGTTCCTCACCCAGGCTGCATAGGGCAACAACTGCACCTTCTTCTTAATCTTATACTCCTCGTGAAAGGCCTTGTCGGCCTCAATAGCGAAAACATCAAAAGTCTTGTTCTGCTTGGGGTACTGTTTCTTGAACCAGCTCCCGATACTAGATCCGTAACTGCGAGCACCAACATCAACGTATACGTATCTACTCTTGAAACGAATATCTACCAAGGAAGGGATGTATTTAACGTTTTGAATGTTGCGCTTGAGAGTGATCCATGGCTTAAGAGGCTCCTCTTGAATGAGTGGCTCAGCGTCTCGAATCAAGTCTGTTTTGTAACCAGGGATCCAGCACTTGCCACCACCACCACCAGAACTCTTCTTATGGTGACCTCCTCCAGAGTATTTCTGAATAACGAATTCTCTGATATGAGGAGAATCAAAAGGAGCATCTAAATCACGCATCTTCACTAAACTGCAAGAATTAAACAAATCAAGGAATGAATTGAAACTGTAAGTATCAGTAGCAGCAACGTGAACCACCGCAATCCCTTGGGGCTTCAGTGTTCTGCTAATCTCGTCGGCAAACTCCAACGGCTTCAACGACTTCCCAAGGCGGCCGCCTCCGGAGAAGATGAAGTCGAATGTATTGTCCTGGAAGGGTATAGAGTGACCCTCGCCTTTCACCACCAACGGACGGGAAGCCTTCTTAGAGATACCGATGGAGTCCTTCACACCAATCTCTCTGAGGGAGAAAACCTCTCGGCCAGTAGGCGTAGCTTCCACGCAGAGAGACTTGGAATCAGGGGAGAGAAAACCATCGGAGATGAGGTCGCGAAAGACGGAGGAGTAGAACTGAATCAGATCGTCGTCATCGGCGACTGGGGAGGTAGATCCGATGACGGAGACGAGATCGGGAGGGAGGGAGAAGAAGCAGAAGTCGCCGCGATTGCAAGATTCGCCGGTGATGGTGACGACGTAAGCAAAACGAAGGAGGAAGATGAAGACGCCTAGGAGAAGCACGCGAACCATCATATTCCGCAACAAGCTGCTTGTTGCTGCCTTCCCCTCCATCTTCCTAAACAAACAAAAAAGAGGACTAACGAGAGGAGGTGTGATTAGCTCCGATTAGGCTTGTGAAAATACAATTACAGATCCGAGGAGGATAACGTGAAAAGCAGCGCATAGTTCGCCAAAGGCTTCCGATGACGACGAAGGCGGTGTGGCCGGCAACAGACTATACGACGAGAGACATATCGGAGAGTGAAGCGAAGCGAGTGGGGGAGATTGAGATTAGAGCGCGTAACGCGGATCTCTTTCTTNCGCTTACCCTTTTTCTCTAAATTAGTCATTTCCTATCAATAATGTGGCAATTTTACTCTATCCGAATTCTTTACGCCTTTTTCCTGATGGAATTTTTAATGGATCCTAATGCAGCGTAAGCATCCATCATTGATGCTTTAATTCAGACATAAATAGTATTACTAGCATTCATGTTGAAGATTAAGGGGATTTTTATTTCATTATCATTCATGTCCTATTATGAATGCTTAACTACACCACACTCTTTTATCTCTCTCTCTCTATTTTGATGGTTGACTGTAAATAAATGGGCTCACACCTCTTTCTCTTTTTTTTTTTTTTTGAAAAAGAAGCTCACACCTCTTTCTCATTATTAATTGTTCATGGATTATTGTTAAATATCATCCGTTGCATTTTTCTTAAGACTAGCAAGTGAACGTGGGTTTAGAAGCACATAGCTGTATTACCTTTTTAATCATAATGGAGAAGCAATATTAATATTGATAATTTGATATCAAGAATCGACAAAAAAATAATAATGTCAGAAATGAAAGTCATAATGTAATAATGTTTTTTTTTTGAAAAAAATAATGTAATAATGTTGGGCGGTTCCATAATCATTTTGATGAAGCAGGTGATCAGGGAAGTAATCATTTGGTTTATATTTTATCAAACAATATTTTGATGCCAAATCATTTGCCAAATCAATATATTTTAAATTACGCGAATTACCGAACTATTCAAACCAGAACCGAAACCAAATAAGAACCGATTTTTTCGGGTATTTTCTGATTCCTAGTTATTATCCGAACTGAATCGAATCTGAAACTATATGAACTAAACCAAACCAAAATAGGTCATGTAGAGATCCTCTAATCCCCTATCCGAACTAAAATACCCAAACAGAACCGGTATCCGAAATGCCCGGCCCACGCCTACCTCTTCTTATATCAGATTGTTTTCAAAATACCTTGCCTTCTTTTTCTTTTTCCTTTTTGCGCAATTATCTTCTTCCAGTACTTGGTATCTAACTCCGCCTGTTTCAAGTCTTTTTATAGTTATTATTTCATATTATAATTTTACTTACTAGTAGCAATCTACTCCATCATCTATATCTTTTTTTTTTTCTAACAAATTAAACAAATACCTCAGGTGTATATCTATTTATAATTATTGTCTTTCCACAGCCACGAGCTTCCATGTGGTTTTATAAGACTCGGATCAAGTAGTGATCTTAGGGATGCGTCCAGTTTCACTTTCCTTAACCCTCCACTCCACAGCGCAACTCTGCTGCTACTCCACTCCCCCATAAATCCCCTCGTCTTCACAGCCCCTATTTTGGCTTGTAGGCTTGTAACGACACAACACACAAGTCCCACATCACTCACACAACTCCTTTTAGGTTTCTATTTATTTTTTTTACTTCTCGAACCGCTCCTTTGAAAGTTCCCCGAGTCCTTTACCTATTTTGAGGTTCTGTGAGAAGTCAGACTTGACGGTCATTTGTTTCATTTTATTCTTTATAACTGTAGTTGGAAAAAAAAACTGGAAAAGCATCACGACTATAGTAACGTAGGCCTCCAATGAAACATCATATGATTCCTACATTTAACTCTCTCTGTAAACACACTCATAAATGTTGTAAGAGTATAGACTATATACAGTGTACAAAAGTGAATATAAATTGTTGGGCCTAAATATAATTTAAAATAGTTGGCCCTGATTAGCTTAAATCCAGTAAAAGAATGTAGCCCACTATTTTGATTAAAATCAGAGTGTTGAAATTTATAATAAAACCTACGTTAACCTGAAGACCATCTTCCATAGTTCACTCTTTTTTTTTTCCTAAATAGAATTACTTTATAATAGAGTTGAGTTTTTTTCCAATAGTACTATATTTTAGAGGTGAAAATAGAATGATGGAAAAAATAAATAAATTACTTTATATATAGAGTAAACCCACTTTTTACTCTAAACTCTATTCTAAAGTATAAAATAGAGTGAGATTATAAATGATATAAGTAGCAGATGAATTACCACAAACGCAGTAAACCAAAGGTAATTTTTTAGGCAAATGGAAAGTAGAAACAGGTTACCAAACACTTACAAACAGCCTAGGCTTGTGTTTGTTGCATGCCCCTTGTAGATTCGTAGATCCCACAATTATATACATGCATGCACACCAACAATTTCAAATACAGCTCTGAAATAGCTTAGCGATCTCGAGTGAGGTTTGCCGAAAGATAATTCTATTCGACTAACGGTGTGTTGGGCTAGTGGTTTACTGATTGAATAAGTTTCATTGCTCTTCGCTCCTAGTTCGATTATTGTTAGAGGGATGCTTAAAGCCATGTCAGCGGTATTAGTATTGGTCGGCCTCGAACCTAGGATTATTTGCGCCGAAGCCTCATACACCCTCTAGTTAACAAAAAGAAGATAAAATAATTTTATGCACGAGCATGTTAGTTTTTGTAGAATAACTAGTTGTTTTTGCGCCTTGAACATAAATAAGTTTTTTAATAATTTTATAGATAATTTTCATTTTATCACTTTAACAATAAAAAAATAAAATTATAAATAATTATTTATAGTTTTTTACTTTACAATATTTTAATTTAATTTTTGGGCTATTTAAGTAAATTACGTTAAAATAAATTTTTTGATTATCTTGTATTTATATATTTAAAAACATAGTTTCAAATAGCTTTTTTGTTTAAGTTTTATTACATCAATCAAATTTATTTATTTTATTTATCTCAATAAATAAATAATCACCACACAACAATTATTATATAACATTTAAATCCAAATCATTTTAATAGATTAAAAACTTGATTACTCATATATATAACTTTGGATCCAAGTATAACCTAATTTTTTAAACATTCATTAATTTTTAATCAAAATTATCAAAATTTATTTGTTAAAATACTTTTGTAACTATTTTTTATGAAAAAATAAATTATAATACAAATTACATATTTTATCATAATAACTTTAATTAAATTTATGTTTATAGTTTATCGTTTATAATTTTAATATAATTTACTTTATGGTATGTAATTAAATTTTGTAACTATCTTATTTTAAGAATCTTACAAAAATTCAAAGTCTTTATCATTAAATTTGTAAATATCATAATAAGAGGAAAACCATATCATGTTTTAATTAAGCCATGTTATTAAATTTTTTTTCAGATAAATGCAGTGATAACACATAAGCAAAATTTAAAAAATCACTTCGTAAATAATATTTAGGGGATTACAAGCCTAATTAGTTTTTAGATTTTCAGATAGTTAAGAAAATAGTACAATTAAAAAGTCTATATGTTTTATTAATAGGATTTTTACATTTAATCATTTCGTATGGATGACTAAATATATTAATTGTAATAGTTATAATATTTACTAATTTGTATTTTTGGTACAAGATAGAGATAGGAGGAGGATGATGTCGACCCCAGAGGCAGTCCGCGACCCAATAAAAAAACTGCCAATTTCGACAAGGTACATTTAACCAGAAATTCGCAATTAAATTTCGATTATACATGGATATGCGTCTTGTATCAATCTACTACTTGTTCTACTCCTAAAACCTAGAATTCCCACAGTTAGAAAAAATAAAAACTAACTTTTCTACTAATTTTAATACCTAAGAGCGTTAACAATTAAAGTCAAACATTTTATAGCAAAAAAAAAAAAAAAAAACAATTATAGTCAAACACACCTTTTGTGAATTGGTTCAACCTATCCGGTTCCAAACTACTTGTCGGAAAAACAAATTCTTCTGTTTTTTTTTGGATAACTTATCAAAATGTTCTGATTGTACATTGAATTGCTTTCTTCGCAGTTTTTTTCTAATTAACATGTTGTTTGTTCACATATAATTTAGGAATTTTAGATGTCATTTCGGCTATCATAATGTCCAGGCTTGGGTGGTCAAATTGACACCCGTACCAGTATCTGGATAGACATCAAACCCGTTTTCTAACCACAAAAAAACTGGTTTATCATAACCGATCTGATTTCGAAAGATTGTAACCATAGAAACATGAAAAGCCAATACATGTTTTGGGTCAGAATCAGATCAGAATAGTACAAGTCAATTATTGTAGGTTCTAAAGAGAATGTCCAAATCCCGACAGTGTGCACGAGGGGTTTAGTTGGATCCAACTTGGCCTCTTTAATGCTCATTAAATGATATAAGGACTACACATTTCCTCCATTTCAATCACAATTTTTTTATCTAATTTATCAAAAATGCAATTTGACACATTTTCCTATGTAATTACATAAAAAAATAGCATTCTATAATTTTAATGCAATTTATATTTATTTTAATATTAATTTCAATTTAAAACAATAAATTTATTTATATTAAACACTGTTAGTTGAATAGTGGTAATTATTAAAAATTTAAACATTTTTTAATTTGTATAAAAGGACACTTTTAAAAAGCAGAACAAGTATAATATTAACTTTTATCTCCAACTCATATCTATATCTATGTTTATATATTCTCTAAATAATAAAAACTATAAAGTGAGTTTGTTCCAATAGATAACTATATAATAGATTTTTCTCATTAAAAATATAGTTTTTTTCTATCTTAAGAGAAAAAAAAAAATATTCAGCTCTATAAATAAATATATACATAGCTTGGAGATGTGTTTATCCTATAAGATTCACTCCACTCATAAATTTCTATATTAGTATAACTTTAGTAAAGTTATTCTAACCCTGGATAATGTGACTCTTCAGTTTTCACAGGCAAACCCCAAAAGGCAACAGACACTACTATATACTCAATCTTTATAAATTATGGAAAATATTTTCTAACACACACCAAAAGGCTATATCACTAAACCGACTAAAACGTTTTCATTCAATTTCTATTTGCTGGCTCACTTATAATAACAACTGGACGAATCTAGTGGGAATTAAGATGGAGACATATTGTGATCTAGAGACAGAATAAAAAAATTGTGGGCATCTGGTTCAGGTATTAACTATGAACTAACTTTAAGCATAATTACTTAGATACTAACTAAACTGGATCGGCATCAGTAAAACGAGATAAGAGCATTCCAAACGAGTAGTAAGCACTAGCAGTACTCCTTTCGTTATAAATATGTTTTAGATGTTGGAATAAATTTGAAGTAACTCAGAGTGCAAGTTATTGCTTTTCTATCGAGTCATGGAATAAGAAAGTTAAGAATGTTTTAGAGTTATCTAAACATTCGATGTCAAATGTGTTTAAGAATTATATTTTATATATAAGAAAATGCAAGGATGTTGCATAACTTATGAATTTTGTGACTTTTAGTTTTGAGTGATTTTCTAAAGCAATAAAAGTTGAATTTTAATATTTGATTCAATAATTGGTATCATAGGCTTCAGAGCCAGGTTTCGATCATGGTACTTGTGATACTACAAGTTGGAAACCTTGAAACCGCAAAAGAAGTATTGGAAACTATAAAAACTATTTAACCCATTACAAAATATAGAACAAAATACTATTGACTATTCAATTTTTAATACAGTTAAAAATTACATAGAAAAATAAAAATATCTTATATATTGAAACATCAAAAATTTCCAAAAACAAAAAAACTTCCTAAAATATCATATATTAAAAATGGAGAGAATATTAACTATACTTTCACACGTTTAGCTAGAAAATAGAAAGAATAAAGTTTGAAAAAAAAATAGAAAGAAAAAATAAAATAACAGTAAGAGGTTATGTAAAAAAAATAGTTCAGACTGGAAAGTTTTATTTTAAACTCAAAAATAGAAGCATAAACATTACTCCTTCTGTTTCTTAAAGATGGATGTTTTAGTATTTTACACATATTAAGAAAACATATTAATTATGCATTGTTTTTTGAAATTATAAAATTTCAATGCTTTTTAACCAATAGTCTTTCAATAAATCTAATTAATTTTATTGAAATTTGTAATTTTTGTATAAAAACATAAAAAATCTATCATTGTGAAAAAAAAAAATCTCTAAAACGTATAAAGTTTGGAACAAGAACTTACAAAGTATCTGAAAACTATGCTTGCATCTTTGACTCGTCTTTGCCACTACACATTTTCCGATTATTTGATTTGACATTTTTGGTTATTTGCAAACTGTCACTATATTATGGGTATTAAGGCATGATTAACCCGGTCTCTTAGCCAGAGTTTTTAACTGATGATTTGCCATTTTTTTTGTTTTTTTGTTCTTTTACACTTTTCGGCTAAGAGACGGTTCTTATATCTCTTTTTTAAAAGACGGTTCTTAGCTTTTCTTAGTTAAAGTTTAAAAAAAGATAAGAACCGTCTCTTAACCGAATCTAAGAATCCCAATTAAGAGACTGAGATTAATCATGGTCTTAGATTTTCTGGTTTATGCTCACCTCTTTAGGTCATCCACATTGGTCAGAAATCCTTATACGATTTTTCAAATTTTTGTGTAACATTTTTAAATATCGGTCACTCATATAGTATGAAGGAAGTCTCTCTCTCTCTCTTTTTTTTTTTTGCTTCACAGGGGGGTTCAAACCTTGGGCCATAATCCCCCCTAGGCCAGGAACCAGCTTTTGTGTGTACCATTACGGTCCTGGACACTCCTCCCCGTCCGAGATTCGAACTCGTGACCTCTCAGACCGGAGCCTGAGGTGTTACCAGTTGAGCTAGCCCCTCTCTCTCTTTTAATTGTCCCTTTTAGACTATTTTCCAAAAAGTTATGTAATTGGATATTATGTATACTAAACAATCTTCTTCTTTTAAGCTATATTATATTGATAAAGCTATATTATCCCTTATATATTAAAAGAGAAGCATTGTAGTTAATGCTTTCACACCAAGTTAGACACGTGTCCATTGGAGAGACACTCTCAAAAAAAAAATTTCCTTATTCACCGGTTCTGTAAACAGATTTCGTAGAGAGTTTCCCTACTCTCCCAAAATAAAACCAACTACATGTATCTATCTATAGCTTTTTCAGGAAATTTTGCTATGAGTTCTCACGTAAATCTAATGCTTCGGAGTTCTCTCTTGTTCCTTCTTACCCACCTTTTACTTCAAACTCACTATTATAAAAGAAACCTTTGGAGTTCTACATGGTGACCGACTCAGGAAACGACGACCCAGTGACCCCTAAGCCCGGAAAGTTAATACACGATGTGGTTCGAGACGAGCCGCTCTGGATCATCTTCCAACGAGACATGACCATTCATCTCAAATCAGAACTCATCATGAACTCTTCTAAGACCATCGACGGTCGTGGCGCGTCTGTGCACATCGCTGGGGGCCTTGCATGACGATCCAGTACGTGACCAACATTATAATCCACAGGATTCATAAACATGACTGCAAGCCAGGTGGGAACGCTAAGGTGTGAAGCTCCCCACGACATTACGGGTGGAGAAGACGGTGATGGTGTGTCGATCTTCAGAGGGAATCATGTTTGGGTTGATCACTGTTCGTTGTCTAACTGTGAAGACTGGCTTAGTGATGCTATAATGGGCTCGACGGTGATTACTCTGTCTAACAATTACATGACGCATCATGGTAAGGTCATGGTGCTTGGTCATAATGAGACTTAGACTCGTGGCAAGAATATGCAAACTATGAGCATGATTGAACTATAAAGAGTATCATTACTCTCTCTAATGTTGTTCTTGAACGTGACTTCTTCTTCTCACATAACTTTGTTCTTCAATGTGTCAAACTATGAGCATGCTTGAACTATAAAAAATATAGAAGAGTATAGAGAGTCCCAAGAAGAGATAAAACCAAAGGGATTTGTGACACTACAATGTATTCAACGTACCGTTAGTTTGTTACTTGAGAAC
>NC_027749.1:168383-193860 GCF_000695525.1 Brassica oleracea var. oleracea | reverse complement strand
CAAGGCAAAAATATTTGATAATAAATTCGATTTTAACGGAGGAAACTAAGTTACAACCCTTAGGATTTTACTCTTATATAACACACACGTACCAAAACCATTATTACTCATCTCAATCACACAAAACCTAAATACTCTTCCATCATTCTTCTATAATGGCTGCGATAACTGCGAAGTACGGTCGTTTATCGCGTAGGGACGAAAAGAGACAATGTCTGCGAAGTACCGTCGTTTATCGCGTGGGGAAGAAACCCTTGACGGTTTCAATCGGCATTATTTTTTGTTTTTTTAACACCAGTCGTATTTTTTTCTCTTGGGCTAAATCACTTCCAAGTTATGGGCCATAATTTACAAAACATTTTTAAGAACCTGAGCCCAAAAAAAAACTAAAATATGATTTAAAATGTTAGGCTTTATTTGTTTTGAAACAGACCCTATTATACAACATATGTTGAACCATTAAAATATTATTTCAAAAATGATTGGGCCAATTTATAACATAATATAAGGATAAATTCATCAGGCTCAATTTGTATATGTACTAATGTTATTGTTTATGTATACAATTAGATTTTCTGTATATGAAAAAAAAAATTAAAGGACGAATCAATTTTATTTTTAATTAATTTTATGTAAGCATATTAACTTCCGATTGTTATATTGACCAAAACAGTGGTTTCTATATTAATTAATGGTATGTTTATATATTTATCAATCACTTTTTTATTTTTACATATACATATATATATATATATATAGATATACGTAATTTAAGTGAATACTTATACAGTTACATGTTTACCGTAAGTGAGCTTTCTAAATCTATAGCAATTTTGAAAACAAAAAATAGAATTTTAATGGTTCATTTGACTATTAACTAAATTGTAATGAAATGTATTTTTTAAATTCTTTTTTTCCGCAACAATTATCTTCTCGAATTGATTTAGTTTTGCATCTGTTTAGAAATTTGAATATGATATGAAAGCTTAACATCAATATTGTCTAAACTTCATATAACATGAAACCAAATAAGTAGTTATAGTCTTCCGGTTATGACCATAAAATCAAAAACTTCAACTATATTAACGTCGCCAATCTTTATCCTCCTCATTAACACCCGAAACAATCAATGCAAAACAAACTAATATCCAAATTAATCAGATTTAATGTTTTTTTATCTCGCAAAATATAAATTTAATCATCTCATCCCGCGCAAGGCGCGGGTTATCACCTAGTATATACTAAACAATATATGTATTAATTTCTAACAACAACCTATATAGTATTGTGGTCATTGGTATCCAAATACCATGAGATCGTTATATGTAAGTTCAAATTTTTATCCGAGAGAAATGTTTTTAGAAGCGATCTAAGGCAAACAATATCTGATGTAATTTTAAGGGACTAGTCAGAAAAACGGCATACAATAATTTATTGCTATTATCACCGACAAGAAAATAAACAATTGGCCATAAATAAATTAAAAAGAGTTAAGGCGACAATTGGAAAAAGAACAGCAGCAAATTAACTAACCCTTTGTACCGAGGACGTATGTTTGAGTTTGACTATAAAAGAGACCGAAAACTAGACAGAATCCTACTACATGCATACATAAAAGAAAAACGTTTCTCCTTGGAACCATATCTGTTGTTCTAAGTTCCAAGAAAGAAAAATAAACACAAATGGAAGCACACAACGTAGAGCCTTTGACAACCCCTGAAATGAAAAACCGGGGAAATATAGAGTTACTCGACAGAGCTTTGCAGCAAGGCGACGCATCGACGGTGGCCAAATTGGTGGCCAGTGACGTGGAATGGTGGTTCCATGGACCGCACAATTGTCAACACATGATGAGACTACTAACAGGGGAACCACCGAGCCAGGTTTCTTTCAAGTTCGAGCCAAGCAGTGTACAAGTAGTGGTGCCTGGTCATGGCTGCGTCATAGCAGAAGGATGGGAGGGTTCACAAGTGTACTGGGTCCACGTTTGGAAGTTGAAAGACGGAGTGGTCACTGAGCTAAGGGAGTATTTCAACACATGGATCACTGTCACGGATTACAGTCGTGGGGCAATAGGTTGGGACATGGGGCGTTGCACGGTTTGGGAGAGCGTACCGAGGGATCTAGCTCGTGGTTCGTTACCTAGCTTGCTGTTGGCTATTTAACTGTGTAGACTAAAGTAAAACACAGTTGTATCTGGTGGTTTACTCTTTACCTAGTAAATTAAAAAGCCTTATGAATTTATGATGTTTTAAAATTTAAACAGTAGTGTGTTTATGAAGCGCCTAGCTAGCAACCAAAAATAGTTATTGTATATATGTGTAGGGTTCTTTCTTGTCCTTCTTATAAAATTGGTCTATTATTTTTAAGGTTTACCACACATCATGTTTTTGGAGTGTATACATTAAAAGAAAAAAAAATTATCGAGCTCTGGCAATATTTATAAAAGCATCGACCCACCTTAAATACAACTATATTCCAAATTGGAGAGAGTCGTAACATTAGCACTTTCCAGTAATAATAAATAAATTCATACATAAAAGAGTGCAAAAGCTACACCATAAGTGAACAAAATTCTTCTCAGGTTTTCGTGTGACCAAGCTCGAGATAGGTTCTATTAAAAGCTGGAACCTCTGCTTTGAAATCGAACGCTTCTCAGATTTGCTGGCGTTAACTTATTGTAATCAGTAGACAGTAGTATGCGGGGATTCAGATAGTTAATTTCATTCGCGCGTCGAATCATCCGATCAGAGACCTTGTTCATCGGCCTTTGTTTGAACCCAATAATCATACTCATTCTTTCTTTAGATGACTCTTGGGTTTCTCTATCAAGCCCAATTCAAAATTATGTGACTTTTCTGTGTGTTCATGAATGGATATAAATATTTTAAAAATAAATATTTTATACATTTTTTTATCAATATTTAAATTTAAATAATTTTTAAATAATACATAATTTATTTTAAATAATATTATATTATTTTCATTATGTAATTTGAATATATAATATCTAATAGATTTGATTATTATTTGGAAAATTAAAATACATTTATTTCTATAAATTAAAATATAGTATTTTTTGTTCTGACTAGATTGAATGTTGATAAATTTTGTTATTTGCATTTTAATTTTTGGTTTTAAGTATAAAAAATTGTATTGTTTAAATTACTCATTTTGTGGATTATATTAAATTTCAGTTAAAAAATTAGTTTTATTTATTGGAAATTTCAGATCTTTATCTTAAATATACAATTATACTTTCAAATATAATTTTACATTTTTGATTTGTAAAAAAAAAAGTAAAGTGATGATAAGTATGAAGTTTCATAAACAAATATTAATATTTAAAAATAATAACTAATTTTTTTAATTTAAATAACTTTATATTTTATAAATAGATGCATAAAAGATAAATTAAAAATTAAAAACTAAACATATTATAAATAATCTTAACCATAAAAATATATATTGGTTTATGTATTCTTATTATTGGTATATTACATTTTATAAATATATAAAAATCAAAATCAAAATATTAAACCTTAAAGAGTTTACTAGTGGTATATTAGGTCTGGTTAAAATTCATATATATTTGATTTATTTATGTAGTTTGATAAAATTATATAGACAATTAAAATCAAAATGACAAAAAAAATTATGCAAAATGAATAAACACGTCAGCTGTAGCAATTATAAAATATTTTTAGTTCATCAAAGATATATTAGTTTGAGCTATTTTAATTTTTTTTTTACAATAATCTGAGAAAATATATTGATAAAATAACTTTTTATTTGTAAAAGGAAGATTATTAATATCAAGATGATTTTTTTTTTTGAACTTTTCTTTTTATGATTATATTGTATGTAAAATATATTTTCATGTTCGTATATTTATAAAATATTTTTCATTATTTCATGTTTGTAAATATATCTTTCATTTTTTTTTTGAATATTTATTTTATTATATATCTCATTTGAAAATAGAAAAAACAACTAAAATTAAAAATTTATTGACAGAATTATTAAATATTTTAATAATAAAAATTAGAAATAATATTTTCAATTCATTAAGCATATTTCTGTAGTTAACCATCGTAAAAAATAACATTAACACAACAACTTGTAAAAAAAATGATTTTTCAAATAATATTATATAGATGTTATTGGTTTAATTTTTCTTTCAGCCAATCAAAATGTCTTTTCTTTCAATTGACATTTATACACACTTTAACCTTTAATTTGTTTTACTAGCTTTTTTAACCTCTGAACAAACAATTCGTGTAAATTTCATTGTAATGGTTTAAAATGTCAGTTTTTCCTTAAATATAACAATGGAGTAGTATAAGCTCATAGATTAGAACAGTTTAGATTATTATTATTTTTGCCGGCTGTCTATTTCCTTATATCAAGTTTTGGTTAGACGAGAATTAGAACAATTTAGATATATAGCTAAAACAATAATAATAGTGTAGTTAGCACTTATCAGTTATCAGGGAGTGCATTTGGAAGCTAATTAAGCGTGACAACTAATATATTTAATTACAAAAAGGTCACAACAGTATGTTCGCTTATCTGTGTAAGTGGCAGATTTCGTGTGATGCATGTCTGCCACCACCACCTCGTCTCTCATCAATTGTCAATTAACTTATCTAATCAAATATTTAGTCCATGCCTCTTTCAATATATCTCAAAATTTCATAATCTTTTTGTCTTTTGCCAACCAAAAGAAAAAGAAGAAGATAGTACACTGGTTTATTTTCAGCTGAACTAATAAAATAATAAGGAAACCTAATTTGTGGCTCTGTATTATATTTTGTTGGAATCACATATATGTAAGAGTTTCAAACCCCTAAATTTGAAAGACGATGTGGTATCAATATATATTGACTTCTTTTTCTAGCAAAAACAATTGAAAAAACAACTACTATGTAGTAGATATCTTAAAACAATTGAGCCGACAGTTAAAAGAGCTATGTGCATGTTGGTGAGATGTCCACTATCTCTGTCTGAATGGCGACCAATATATACATAGGTCCATACTATCTTCTACGTTTCAACCCAACTAGCTTCGTAAGGACTGTAACCATTACAACAAGAAAAGTAAAAAATTAGCAGATTTGTTTTCATTATCTAATGTTTGTTTGTAATTAGGCATTAATTATTATGTTTATAAAAATTTTAAGATATGAGAATATTTAAAATATTAACTAATAAATACGTAAATAATATCCATGTATATAAAAAGTGGAAATAAGTATCCGCACGGAAGTTCGATTAAACTCTAGTAATAATTAGTGATAAGCCAAAACTAGAATATATAAATAATCTTTTTTTTCTAAAGATGACACACAAGTAATTGATTGGTACTAACGAAAGTGTCAAATCTACAAATGTTCGGTAAGAAGTATTACAAGATAAAAATAAAACAGAAAGCCTCTTAGTCTAATATCTCTAAAATAACAATATCAAACAACCATGCTAGAGTTATATAAGAGGCTTCTCGACGTGTGATTTATAATCTATATTGGTGTTTGGTTCATATATGTTAATTGGTTGATATAACAAAAATAAATTGTTTTAAAAAAGTAAAATTGGTTGATTAAATTGTTTTTTTCTTATCATTAAGGTTGATTAATAACCAAGTTTAGTTTGTTAGAATGGAAATGTGATGTCAAGTTCACTTTACCAATATTCAAATGGATGTATGTAAATTTGAAAGTGTTATTGTCTTTTGCATTAAAAACCTTTTGGCGCAACTTCTGTTACGGAATTATTCTAATCTCTACCGCGTACTGAATTCTCTCCACTCACATCTCCATCACTCTTCTATTTTACAGTGTATGCCAAGTGTCATTCCCATAATTTATGGAGAATATCCCCTTCCAATTAGTAGTAACACACATGTTTTAAAATGTAACATTTTTTAAAACACATCTTTCATTAGTACATTTAAAGAGTTAGAACTACAATTTGATTATACAAAAACACAAGATAATAAATTTAAGATTTATGGAGATAATTTGATCGATTTACTTCTGAAATAACTAATTAATCTTTTCTGGACCATAAATTAATATTACGAGAAATTATTGTTTTCCATTTTCTCAATATATATATGTATATATAATATCTTCAAAGAGAGAGAGACATTTCAAAATAAATGAATATATGCAATGTTATATTGTTCAATAACTAGTTTATATATATATATATATATATAATTAATAAGATATATATTTTTTTTTTTGTAACTTGATAAGATATATTTTACTCGCAAAACTAACTCGATTATCAATCATAAATTGATCTGTCTCTGATTATAATTTTAAATCTTGAAATTTTAAACACGCTAGTGTATATAAATTGTCACGTATATATATTTTAGGTCCATGCAAATGTATCAAAACTTTTGAAAATGGAGTCATTGTTGAATTATATTCTCATAGGCTATTAAAGATTTCTCGTGATCTCTTGAAGGGGACTTGTAACTCAGTCACTACATCCCATCTGTGTTGTCTCTTTCTTTTTACATTTTTCTTCCTTTCTTATTGTGCAACCGAAAAAGTGTTTTTAAGAAATCCTCGTAGTCACATACTCATGGGTAATTAGTTGATTTGGACATACGGAATGAGAAACAATGAATTTTCCTTAATTCTATCAAGGCCATGATAAAACAATTTAATCAGTCTTAGCCTGCCAAGTTTGACGAGTTAAGTAACATGCAATAAATTCTGATAAAATATTATAAGTATCCAAACATAGCATTGTGATCATTATAAATCGTTCATTATCTATATACATATGAAAATTACATGACTACGATAAACTTTATGGACCTCCCTGAAAATTAGATATTGCAGACAAAAAAAATTGTTCAAAGAGTTTAAGAATGGACATGATCCAAAAAACTGTTAAAAGGTTTGAAGAATGAAAATGATCGAAAGTTAACAATTATTCCCGAAATAGACATGTTTTTGTTAAGCTTGTATATACATTATACTATATATATATATATATATATATATATATATATTTATTTATTTATTATAATTTAATTAAAAAACATTGGTTTAAATCATTTAACATAATAGTTATTATGCCTCGGACGGATCCGGATATCCGGATTTCGGATATCTTTCTCTATATTCTATTATCCGCGGATATCCGGATCCGCAAAAATAATTAAAAAAATTATTTTTAAAAAAAAAACTAAAATTTTAAAACAATACATAAATTAAATATTTATACAAGATTTATATATATATATATATGTGTGTGTGTGTGTGTCTATAATTTTGTAAAAACTAAAATATAATATTATAAAATTAATTTATGTATAAATATTATTATATAAAATATAAGTATTAATGAAATTTAAAAATTTAATGTGTTTTAAAAATACGGATCCGGATCCGGATATCTGGACCTAAAAATTAAGATATTCGGATCCGGATTCAGTTTGGATGGATCCAAGATTTTACTATCCGGATTCAGATCCGGACACCCCGGATATTCTATTTTCGGAGCGGATCCGGAGTGGATCTCGGATCGAACCCGGATCTCGGATAATAAGTCCCATGCCTAATAGTTATGACTACAGGATGGTTGAATTTAAATTAACCTGAACACAATAGAAATAATCATGTTATCATTTGTTTGTTTCTTGCTTTTAGAGTAAGCAAAAACAAAAATTTCAAAAATCTATCCTTACCTTTTGAGAGGGGAAAAAAAGTTGACCTGGCTAGTGCAAGTCAAGAATGGTGAACCTAGACATTCAGTTTTAAAGGCATATATCAGAGGGAAAACATTTGTGTTCAAAAAAAAAAAAAATCAAAGAGAAAACATTGGTTTGACACAATATAAAAAGTTTGAGAAGAAAAAAATGAAATTTAGGTTAAGTGTGTTTAACAGTATAGATCACAAAATACTGTTTGAAGACAAGAGAAGCATCTCAATGATTTTCACGAGATAGGACCTAGAACTTAGAAGTGGACTTTGATTACGACTTTTCTTAGGGGTGGGCAATTTCCAGTCCCACATTGTCTTTTATCATTCCTCACCAACAATCCATTTTTTCTTTTACATTGTCAAATTTCCATGGAAAAATCGGAAATAATAATTCAAGAGTTAAAAAGATTACTCGACAATGATATTCACCATTACTGCAAAAAAAGTGCAAATGAAAAAAAAAATTGGGGGTGTTTTTTTTTTCTTTTCACTGTAAATACTGATATATATTAACATTAACCATAACAAGAGTCATTACAAAACAGAGGATCAACTTCGATCAAGTGAAGAACAACAACAGCTAATTGCTAGACAAAAGGGGATTACAATCAGCCTCGTATAGAACACTGAGCCACTGAGGATAACCTGAAGCCACATAAAATTTGGGGTGTTATATGCATAATTTTATGGAATAAAATATGTATAAACATTTTGTTTAAATTTTAACATTTATCCACTAAAAATAAGCCAAAAAGGAAAAATATCCTTGCTATCATCCTTCACATTAAATTTCTTGACATATTAGTCAATTTTCTTTTATCATTTCATTTTATATTAACCATTTCAAACCTAGAACATTATATATATATATATATATATATATATATATATATATAACATAACGATGTATATATATATATATATGTATTTACGGGTTTTATAAAATGGGTATATATTCTCGTTTTTATTCTAATAATCTATACAAAATATACTTTCTGCACTGAAGTATCTTGAAAATACGCTTGAATATTTTTCATATTTCCCAAAATAGTTTTTTTTTTTAACTTATTTCCCAAATTAGTTTATACTTTGTGTCAAATCTTCTACACGGTCACTCGTAGATTGCTAAAACTCACCCGAAGGAATATGCAAAAAATATATAGAAACATTTTTTTTTTGAAAATTAAAAATATATAGAAACATCTATCAATATATATGGTACAAGCTACCAATATATATTAAATATGGTCCCAACGTGATGTTATATAGTTAGATTCGAATTAAATGTATTCAACAAACGACGGTACTAGCTGCGGGTATATAATCCAACAAAATAATTTCGGTGACAACAAACATTTGATGAAAATTTTGGCAAAAATGGTTCAAAATACATCCCTCATTTGCTAAATAAAAACTGGCTTCACCATCGTATATATAGTTTTAGGTTTACGTTTTCATTTAAATACAGGAGAAAATCAATACAAATAGTTGTTTTGGATAACACATAAATGCAGCCATGCAGGTAGTGAAATCTATTAAAATATAATTATTTATTCCGAAAGAATACCAAATTAGAAAATAAACGATGAGTTTATAAGAGAAAAAGTGATTAGTAACGCAGCATGATTTGATATATAAGTAATAATTACGACAGCGTGAATCCGACCTTAATGTCGAAAAAGAAAAGTCATCGAGCTGTCGGATGGTACTCTTTAATGATTTCACCAGAAATATTTCTCTATATATAGGGAAAAATTAAAATCTCCTACCTAATTTCGATTTATTTTCACCTCATTTTTTATTGAACAATCATCTATGTACAAAACATGTATATATCAAAGGATAACCAGGGCCGGGGTTTATTAGAGGGAACAAGCGGTGCGATCGTTTTGGACCCAAGCCCGTATCCTGCTGTATAATACTAATTAACGGGTCCAATTTTTTTATAATTTATATTTTTATATATAAAAATTATAAATATAATAAATAAAATTAAAAAAAACCCAAATTATTTGATATGTATATAGTTTTATTTTCATTACAAAATATTATTGATTAAATTTTAAAACATTTTAAACATTATCTACATATAAATTTTAGAGGGTATAAAAAAATATTTTTCGTATTAGGATCCGTAACAGTATTGAGCCGATACCGAGGATACCTCGTATTGTAATTGATGTGTTTACATAAAAATAAACCGAGGCCGGGATTTAATATTAATATATATAGCTTATGCAACCTAAATATAAATATATAATGCAGGGTAGGTCTGGTGGGCTCAAAAACATTATTATAAAATGTATGTGTGTGCTCAAAAAAATGTGTATATGTATATGAATGCGTATATATGTGCACGCACATACACTTTATTTTGGGTTTTGGGTACCATGTTCATGGGTCAGCGTGCTGTCTCCATTATCTTTTTAATATATATTTAGGTTTTTACTGTAAACAATTCTAAGAGATGGTGTTATCCGTTAATTAGGACAATTAACCACGAAGGAAATGGTGAATTATCAATTCTTGAACCACTTTTAAAATATTGAACCTTCAAGATTTGCACTATATAGAGATAAAGATTGATCTTTTTTGTTTTGAGCAAAAAAGATTGATCTTTAAAAACTAGAAAATAAAGAGAGATCTAGTGTCATATATGTCGTCTATAAGGACAACAACTCTAGTTTTTATATACTAGCTTACATGAAAAAAAAATATTTTTTACACACGTAAACCATTCCCAAGTTAAAAAAGAATATTGATGGGTAATTAGAATATATAATATTTCCACTTGCTATATATGAGAAAGCACTTAGTACATTTAGCTGAGTCTACCTGTCACCAAAGCTCCTCCATTCTCCCTCTCTCTCTCTCTCTCCCATCCCCTTGTTAAGTGGTCGGAGAGACAGGAGTGAATGATGAAGAAGGTGTGCTGAGCAAGATGGAGAAGCAGGGCACGTGCATTACTAACTCATCTCTTAGTCCACATATATACACTCTCCCCAAATGCATGTATATGATAGAGATGTGTGTGAAGTGTGTTGAGTTAGTTCTTCATGTGCCCATCTTCCCCATCATGACCACTTCACCTTGATGATGATGATCCCAGTGTTAGTCTTATATTGCCATACGTATATATATATACGTGTGCGTGTGTCTATTTTTTGTGTACGAAAAGCGTATTTAGGGGAAGCAGATATACCGCAAAATAACCCTATTAATACGTACGTACGCGCAAGGGAAGCTTACTCCATTGGGAATTGCATCAGGTATGTCTAACAAGCATATATGTTAATTATCACCATTTTTAGAACTAATCATCACCAATTTCAGCGTATACGATTTAAGATTGAGAGCAAAGAATTTATTCTTTCTGTTTCTTTTCATATGAGACTATATGGATCATATAAGATCAAATTTTATGGTAATCATTCGAGTGATTTAAGATTGTGAACTTTGCTATCAGTTTTGATAATCACAAATTTGAGCGGTCAGCGATTTAAGATTGAGAACAAATAGTTTGAAAAAACTCTATATTCAATATTATTTCCTAATGAATTTTTATTCGAGTGAATTTGGAAAACTTTGCTATCAGTTATAGAGTTTTGTTAAGTGGATGGTGTAAATTCCTACTGTGGTTCGAGTCCACAAACCACTGAGAGCTATGGCATCGGTTCAGGCTAAATCCTGAAGAAAGCTAGAAAGCGTAGTACGCACACACGAAAGTCAAGGGATTGTCTGGCCCTGCTACCTACCCAACATGAACACACTCCGAAATTAGAGTAGCTATCTATTTCATAAGAGACCTCTTGCAGATTGAAGCATGATTGGGCTCTCCGCTTCTCTTGGTCGAAATGAGTTATGCGTGGCTCTACATAATTTTCGTTAACTACTTTGTTTTATTAACCAATGATTCATCGAAAGATCGATTGCATGTCGTTTCATTCATACAAAAAGATAAATTATTTATATTAAAAAAAATAAAAGGATACTCAGTTTATTTTCTAATAGATGACGTTTTAGAATTGCACTCATAAATTTTAAAAAATATTTAATGTTTTCTATTTTCTAAAACCAACTTATTAATTATTTACTTAAACAAAATTCAGCCAATAATAAAATAAAATGCATAACATGCATAGAGTAATAGCGACATTAGGTTACAAAAAAAAAAAAAAAAAAAAAAAAAAAAAAAAATAGCGACATCATCTTGAATATGGGCGTCTTCCTAACAAGTTAATGTGTCGGCGAGGAATGATGTATACAGAGTAAATTAAGATGATCAATTTAATTGGTTAGTGGAGCATGTATTAAAGTTGCTGGTTGGTTTACCTTGTTAGCCCGCCTAAACTCCTCTCTAATGAATTGATGTCGTTCAGAAAAAAAGGTTTACCTTGTTAATTTGCTCGTTTATGGGTTAGTCGCACGCGTTTGTATACATTACGGTAATAAAATAACAAAATTGCATGTATATAAATAATGACCGGTGTCAAAATGAGCTATCTCTCAACTCAACTCAATTCATAGTGAATTTGGGTTTTTTACTAGCTAACTCGGTTCAGCTCATTTATTATATGAGTTTCAATATATAAACTCGAATTAAGATCATCTAAATCATGAGTCAAATGAGCTAACTCACGATCAAATATAAAAAAATTATAAAAACATAGTTCATGATCTAATCTAAGTTCGATCAATAACTTCATTTATTAAATGAACCTAAAAACATAGCTCATGCTCATGAAAAATTGAACTGAGCTGAGCCAGTTCATGAGTTATAACTCGTTTTGACACCTCTTTTTTGAATGATAAAGCTTTAAAAAAAACAATTTTGGCTTACAAACATAACTCATGCACTTTCTTTTTGGGTCATTTGATAATAAAATTGATACAAAAGAATACAATTATACAAAGACCGACGAAAAAAACTAAAAATACTCGAAAACATAAGTTTACCATACTGGAAAAACTACCAACACCATACTCAAACCAAAATTTAAGGATAAACAGATATTTTAGACAAAAATGAGATAAAACGAGACCAAACCAAACATAATCAGCCGGAAAGCTAAGAAGTAGCTAGAGAGCGCAAAGGAAGACAAAAACAGAAATACTCGAAATACAAAACATCCCAAACAAAGGGGGAAGAAAAGGGACAACATCATGGAGAAGCTGAGCAAAGATAAAATTTTTTTTTTTTAATAAGAATAATAATAAAACATCAAACATATTCTAGGTTCTATAATTTATATATGAATATATTTTACAATAAAACTACTAATATAATGAAAATATTTTTTTTTGTTACTAAAATTCTTCTTTGATTTTTTTTCTAAAAGAATGAAAACCAAATTGATAAAAAAAAAAAAATATGTTAACATTTAGATAAAAATAAAATAAATATTTTAACATTCAGATAAAAATTAAATAAATATTTTTATTTTAGATAAAGTCGCCAAAATTTCAAGACCGGTTCTGGGAAGAACAACCAAGTTCAAATCACAGGCAAGAAACCTCACCAAAGCTAAAACGGATCGCAAACACGAAAAACTGAGCAACACAAACAAAAGACACGTACATTTTTGGACTAAATAAGTCCTAGTCTAGATAAAAACGCATACTATAGTACTATTGTAATATATTAAACTACGGTCAAGTGGTATTATAAACTAAAAGCAGTTTCTGCCTTTCTGGTAGGAAATAGTTTTCTTTTTTACAAAAGCAAACAGTTTTTGTTTTAAATCACAATGTATGTTTTGGAAATGACCACCCATGGTTAGAGTTTTAGTATTTTCATCTTTTTTTTTTAATTATACAAGGATATACTGGCCCATAGAAATGATCCAAACTACTCACGTGTTGATATGTCTCGATCCTATGTCTCTGGCAATGCCGAAATGTTAATTCCAGTAGTATACTAGTGATGATTTTGTTTGGTAAAATTATTATTATATGGCTACTCTAGTTCGCTGGAACTCATAACTGAAGTGATATGAAAGCTTTTTTACTAGAGCGATAGATATTTATAACCAATAGTAATATTTTACATTTTGTAATTTTTGTTAATCGTACGTCGCGCCATAAAAACGCACGGTATATTCCAAGCTTCTTAATTCTTGGGCTTTGCTGAAAATAGTGAGAAGACTTGAGTTGATCAGTTGTTGGGCCTTGAATCACATGTAAACAGCTACTGGTGAAATTTGAGTTAGTAAATAACCAAACAAATCGCAAATATTTGATACCTTTAATATTGGTTTGGTTGAAAATTTGATGTTGGAGACGACTATATCGTTCGAATATTTGTTTTTCATATTGATTTGAAGCATACAAGGAAACTTAGAGACTAATCAATGATGGTTGGGTCTGGGATCGTCGTTATAATGGAGGCCAGCAGGGTTATAGCAAAACTGACAGACACATGCAGGTTAACGCGTCGCCATTTTTGAACCGTGTTGAAATTATAAGGAACTAGTTTAAAAAAAAAAAAATTAAGATACGAACAAATATACAATCGTTGAATCCTTTCAAATGTGATAAAATATAATATAATATATGCGCATAGACTTTTCTCCTCAAGCTAAAGTTAAAAGTCAACATATTCGATCCAGATTATTTGTGTGTGTAGATTATATAAAAACCATGGCTGCCTAAACTTATCTTCTCGGCCATAACCAGACGAAAACAAATTCACCAAAGCAGAAAAAAATATAGAGAGCGCGAGAGAGAGCATATATTATTATACCAAAACAATACATTTTGTGATCCAAGGTGCGTTGGGCCAGTGGTTTAGTGTTTGGAGTAGGTTCCATTGCACCTTTAGTTTGATTCCCATGGGGAGGGGTGTTTTACGCCATGTTATCGGTATCAGCGCAGGCCGGCACCGGATCTAGGGTGGATTAAGGCCGAAGGCCAGAACCCATCCTGGTAAAAAAAAAAAAAAAAAAAAAACAATACATTTTGTGAGGGAGAAGAAATAAGAAAAATGGAGCAGCCTTATGTGTACGCTTACCCACCAGGGACAGCCCCTTCGGCTCCTCCGCCTCCACAAGCAGGTGGCATCGCAGGAGGGATAGTGGATCAAAGGTTCTGCGCTCCGTACCCCGTGGATCTAGCGATCGTGCGGAAGATGATGAAGTTGACTGACGGTAACTTCGTTATAACGGACGTTAACGGGAACCTGATGTTCAAGGTGAAGGAGCCGGTGTTTGGCCTTCACGACAAGAGGATCTTATTGGATGGTTCTGGATCTCCGGTCTTGACTTTGAGAGAGAAGGTCCGTAGATCTAATTAATTAAGATCTGTTTGAATGTACTAGCTAGGGCTTTAACTAAATTAAATTTTATATATTGCAGATGGTGAGCTTGCATGACAGATGGCAAGTATTTAGAGGAGGGAGTACGGAGCAGCGTGATCTGCTGTACACGGTGAAGAGATCGTCGATGCTTCAGTTTAAGACCAAACTTGATGTGTTTTTGAGTCACAACAAGGAAGAGAAGAGATGTGATTTCAGGGTCAAAGGGAGCTGGCTCGAGCGCTCTTGTGTCGTCTACGCCGGCGAATCTGACGCCATCGTTGCCCAAGTAAACATTACTCTCTCTCCACGTTTTATGTATTGTTTGACTTTAAATATATAAAAAAATAGGACAAAACTACTTTGAATACTTGGTTAGTGATTTAACTGGAATGGTTTTTTGTATATGTATAATAGATGCACAAGAAGCACACTGTGCAGAGCGTGTTCTTGGGAAAGGACAATTTCTCCGTGACGGTTTATCCAAACGTCGATTATGCCTTCATCGCCTCTCTGGTCGTCATTCTCGATGATGTTAACCGAGAAGACCGCGCCGCCGCCGGCAGCAGCTGATGGTATGTTGTACGTTCTCTGGACACTTTGCAACGTGGGATTTCTTCTTAAAACGCTTACTGTGTCATCTTTCTTTCTACTTAATTAATGATCTTCAACTATATATGAATAGGTTTTCTTTCAGTATTTTTTTGTTAATTTGTTCTTTTGTAAGTAATTTTTTTTATCATACATGTGTATCATAATCTCCTAAGATTTTTTTTATTTTCCAAAATGTCTGTTAAAATCTTCTTTCAAATTTCAAATTTCAAATTTCAAATTTCAAATATTCCAAAATTAACATAACTAAACTCTGATATCAAAGAGATCTTATCTCTCAAATTTATCATTTTTGTTTATATATATTGGAAACAGATATGAATTAAGAAATAATGTAATTACGGGTTGGCGCTCATATGGAGACACCATTACTTGTGTCATTTTCTTTGCAGAAGACGAGATGAAAAAAAATATCTCTCGTTTGTGCGGTGTTTACCGGGGATTTTTTTCGTGTTCCGCTGGTTTTTGTAGTGGGGATTTCTCTCTTTTTTATTTACTGATGATGATTATTCATGAACTAAAAAGAATAATTTTCTAAGATTTTTTACACGCAAAAAGGTATAGAAAATAGCCTTTTTACCCAAAAAAAGTATAGTAATGTCAGGGAATCCGTTGTCTTTATTCTGCGAAATTTGATTAAATAATTTAAAACAATAATATAATTCCGTAAAATAAATAACCTAAGGGACAAATAAGCAAAGAAATAAAAGCAAAATGAGCAAGAAAGAGAGAGCTGTAATGTTGAGCCCAAAAAAAAAAGAGAGAGAGAAGGATAAGTTTGGTGAGTGTGTAATGATGATTAAAAAAAGAGGATAAGAAGTGAGAAAAAAAATATCTAAACCAGTTGATGATTAGAGAACTAATATAAAAGCAGTAACCACCCAGCCCAATAAGCATGATTTGTTAGCAAAAAGGGACAAAGCAAGAACAGGCTGTTTGGTTTAAATTAGAACAAACAAACAAACGCTCTCCTCTCTGTCGCTTCTTTATATATATATAATAATAATTAAGGGTTTCGCCTTTGTGTGTGTGTTTTATCATTTGCGGCAAGCAGGTCTCTATCGCATCTCTTCCGCGCTTCATTGAGGAGGTGATTTTCTTCTTCTTTTCTTCTTTGGATTTAATGTAAAATATGTTCCACATCTCAAGGTTTTCATTTTGGCTCTAGGTAATCTAATAGATAGGAGAACCCTATAAAAACATTCAGATTCTTTTATTCCCTGGTCCATTTGCCTGATATATGCTTGTCTCTCTCGATAAATATATTGTTGGATCTATATGTATATTGTGTGGATCTGTCTTTTACTTTTATCTTGTGTTTCAACAAAAGTGTTCTCCTATTATTATTGCAGGGTTTTGAAACAAATGCAGAAACATGTATTTGAAAGCTGAACAGCAGTGCTCTACTACTAGTAGTACTGCTTTACACCTCCCTTGTCCTCCCTTTTTCTTCTCCACCCTCATCCCTCTTCATCATCCCTGCTCTCACTCTCAGAATGTTCGAATTAACGCCTCATGGAAGCATGTTCTATGCGAGGACGGTTGACCCTCTTCTTGCTTCTTGACTTCACCCACATCCCTTTTTTTCTTTTCTTCTTTTTCTTTTTAGTTTTTTTTTTTTTTTGTCTTGTACTTGTATATTTGTAGCTATTTATTACCCTCTTCTGCCTAGCATTACTAGTAGTGAAGCTAATAATAATCCTATGGAGAAGAAAGGGACTGTGCTGATGCTTCGTTATGAGGTCGGCAAGTTACTTGGCCAGGGTACATTTGCCAAGGTTTACCATGCCAGGAATCTCATCTCTGGTGATGGTGTCGCTGTTAAGGTCATCGATAAAGATAGAATCCTCAAAGTTGGTGGTATGACCGACCAGATTAAGCGTGAGATCTCTGTCATGAGACTCTTGTCACACCCAAACATTGTCCACCTCCATGAAGTCATGGCCACTAAATCTAAAATCTACTTCGTCATGGAGCACGTTAAGGGCGGTGAGCTTTTCAACCAAGTCTCCACCGGCAAGCTCAGAGAAGGCGTTGCCAGAAAGTATTTCCAACAGCTTGTCCGCGCTGTTCACTATTGTCACACCCTCGGAGTTTGCCACAGGGATTTGAAGCCTGAGAATCTTCTCTTGGATGAGAATGGGAATCTCAAAGTCTCTGATTTTGGACTCAGCGCTCTTTCTGACAATAGACGCCAAGATGGCTTGCTCCACACCACCTGTGGCACCCCTGCTTATGTTGCACCTGAGGTTATCAACAGGAATGGCTATGACGGGTTTAAAGCCGATGTGTGGTCCTGTGGTGTCATTCTTTTCGTGCTCCTTGCCGGTTATCTCCCTTTCCGTGACTCCAACCTCATTGACTTGTATAAGAAGATTGGTAAAGCCGAGTTCAAGTTCCCCAACTGGTTTGCTCCCGGGGCTAGGAGATTGCTCAAGAAGATCTTGGATCCTAACCCCAACACCAGGATATCTACCGAGAAGATCATGCAGAGTTCTTGGTTCCGTAGAGGCCTAGAAGAGGATAAAGACGATGCTGATGCAGAGACCGACGACACAGAGCCAATGCCGCTTAATGATGACTGTGACAAGGCAAAGAAGCAGTGTATCAACCTGAATGCTTTTGAGATCATTTCGCTTTCCACCGGGTTTGATCTCTCGGGACTGTTTGAGAAAGGCGAAGAGAAGGAGGAGATGAGGTTTACGTCCAACCGAGAGGCGTCAGAGATCATGGAGAAGCTGGTGGAGGTAGGGAGGGAACTTAAGATGAATGTAAGGAAAAAGGAAGAAGGATGGAGGGTGAAGATGGTAGGTAGAAAAGCGGGTGCAGGGGTGGAAGCGGAGGTGTTTGAGATTGCACCAAGCTTCCACATGGTGGTGATGAAGAAGAGCGGTGGAGATACGGCTGAGTATAAGAGATTGATGAAGGAGAGTATAAGGCCGGCTTTGATGGACATTGTATTGGCTTGGCACTGAAACTGTTAACCTACTACTTTCTTTTTTATGTTATTTTCTTTCGTACCAAAGTGTTTAGTTTCGTTCTTGATTCTGAAGATGTTTAAGATGTGTGTTTCTTGTTTTGGGGGTGTAACAATAATGAACTCATTCACTATATGAAAAAAAGGGATTATTATTATATATCTGTCGGTTAGAACACAAGTAGAGATCTGACACGTAAAATCAAATAGGGTAAAAGAGAACGCATCTTGGAAGCACACTTTTATTACTAGTACATATGTTATCGTGTCGTATATTATCTTAAACTTTTAGCTGTGGAAAAATAAAATGTTATGTATACAACAAAAGAAAAGAAGTTATTTCCCCCAAACACCATTTATTTTCGGTGTTTGACATGTTTCTAATTTGTTACCTTCGTATGAGAGAAAAGGAGAAGCGTTCCAAGGTAAAACATAGGATATGGTTTGGAAAGTGTCTTTGATGGTTGTATACTTGTATGCATCTTGTTGACCGGCCCGATTCGAAAACAACGACTACATGGGACAGGCTCATTGAATTTACGGTCTCCAGTAGACCACCTCGGCCCATGATCCAATACATTATGTTCTTTTTTTTTCCAATTTGGTCAAATCAAAGGTTTAATAACCCGATAGGACTTCTAAGGATTTTGCTTAATCAGGGGATTGCAGTGGGCCAACAAATTGGATAACCAAAGAAACCACCCAATTCCTGGCTCTAACTATCATTAGAGACTCCTTTTTTTTAGCCTAACAACATAACTAGAGCTTAAGCCTTCTTACAAAAAAAAAAACATAACTAGAGCTTACTCTCTCTGTTTTCTTTTAAATGACGTTATAGCAATCTTCGCACATATTAATGCATCCAATACACTATTATTTCTATCCTTCATTAATTAATTATCTTGTATCGTAAAACATATAGGAGTAGATTAAATATAGGGTAAATATGGTCTTTTGTCACTATAATTTTCTTTGTTTTCTATAAAACGTCAACTATATTAAAAAAAAAAAAGATATTCCAAAACATCATTTAAATAAAAATGGATAAAGTACTTATCATAATATTCATTACTATTTATTAACTGCCGTATTAATGGACAATCAAATCCCCTCTCGAAAAATTATTATGAAATCAGTTTACTAAAGAAGCTGATTTTTTTTTTTGAGATCGTCGGTTTAAGTTGTATCCTTTACAAAGTGTTGCTTTGGTTATGGCTCTTCGTGTAAAATTTTAGTGATATGATTATTTTAATTTATTTTTTAATTGTAAAATTTGGTGGGTCGATGTAAAGTTGATGAAATTAGTTATGTTCTCCTTTTATTTCCACAGTAAGTTGGGTGCATGTAGACACGATTAAGTACAACTAGCATGTACAGGACAATCAGTACAAAAGTGTAAAATATGATAGTTGAGTAAGATGAATTATTGATATGCTAATTTTGTCAATTATAAAATGTTGAATTATTGAGCAATGGTTTCAATGTGGATAGCAGCAATTAATTATGAGAATTATTGGTGTATGGTGGCACATGCGATAGTACACCAACTATTCACAATGCGATAAGGACAAGCTCTTACTTATCAAAAAGATAAATGTACTTCGATTACTTCTCATGGCTCAGATCCGGACAGTTGGCTTTCACTCATTGACAATTTCAGTTGGCATAATCGCAGGCTACCGTTATCTGTCTGGTTTTCATCCCCTCATATAAATCCTTAATAGTATTACATCAGCGTGTCACATAATGCAACTATATTTCTCTATGCATGCGGTTCGTGCACGATTTGCCATTTTCATGGCAGTTTCTCTGCCCCCTATCAAGAACAACATATTTTTCTTCTTCTATTGGTGCATCCCAGAAGTTCTGATAACCATTTACAAAAACATTGATAATCAAAGATTACATGACAAGTTACAGAGGCTAACGTGTTTAAAAATAAAAATATTGGAGAATTTTCGTGAATAGTTTTGTCAGATAAAAGGCAGAATTTTTTGTCATGTTTTTATTTCTTGGATGATTATGACAGATACCTAAAACACTAAGTCGTCGTATTCACGTCACGCAAAGAAGAAGCACCTTCCTGGTAATGGGTAGTCTGTAAACCGGCCACCGTCTCGTCCGGTTTGAGAACAATCTCCACGAGGAAAGGCCTCAGTGTATCTGACCAAATATCTCCTCCAGCACGTTGCCGCTGCCTCACCTCGATCATCACCAGCTCGTCGGTAAGCTGATTAATCTCGACAACCATGGCGAAGGAACCTCCTTCCCCTTGTATCTTCATCCCCCAGGCTTCCTTGCACGCCACGGTCAGATTCTCCGCAGCGGCCATCTCCTCCAGCTTCTCAAGCACACTCGCTGCCGTCCAACCCGACACGAACCGCTCCACTCGATCGAACTTTCCGGAAAACAGACCGGAGAGATTGAAACCGGGAGATCCGGAGATGATGTGGAAGGCGTTCATCCGCAACTCGTTGGCGGGGAGTTTCATGTCGGAGTCCTCGAGGTGGAACTTGGACATGCGGTCGTCGTAACCCTGTCTGAACCAGGGGTCGCGGATGATGTCTTCGATAGTGATCCTGGAGAGTGGATTGGTGTCGAGAAGGCGAGCGAGGAGGCGGCGGAGATCAGGGGAGGTCCACTTGGGGATGCGGAATTCGCCTTTGTAGATCTTCCGGTACATGACCATTAGGTTATGGTCGTTGAACGGTAGATAGCCAGCGTTGAGCACGAACAGTATCACTCCACATGACCACACGTCGATTTTGGCACCGTCGTATCCTTTCTTGGCCAGGACCTCCGGCGCCACGTAGGCGGGCGTGCCGCAGAGGGTGTGGAGGAGGCCGTCGGGTCGGATCTGGTCGGCGAGGGCGCTGAGCCCGAAATCGGAGATTTTCAAATCGAGCTTATCGTCGAGGAGGAGATTCTCGGGCTTGAGATCACGGTGAAAGACGCCGCGGGAGTGGCAGTAACCAACGGCGGAGATAAGCTGGTGGAAGTAGCGGCGGCTGAGATCCTCGGAGAACCTGCCCTTGGAGACCTTGGCGAAGAGCTCGCCGCCTTTGGCGAATTCCATGACGAAGAAGATCTTGGATTTGGTGGCGAGGACCTCCGAGAGGCGCACGATGTAGGGGTGACGCAAGCGGTGCATGATAGCGATCTCCCTCTTCACGTGGGCTCCGTTAAGGCCTCCCTTGTTCAGCCTTTGCTTGCTCACTACTTTGATCGCCACGCTCTGCCCCGTCTCCGTGTCCCTCCCTCTGTACACTTTTGCGAACGCCCCACATCCCACCAACTTCCCCACCTCATACTTCCCCAACACTGCCCCTCTCTGCTTCTCCTCCATTCTCCTCTGTCTTCACTTCAATTTTGATACTGATTTCTGCGTTACCATCACGAATTCAAAACCAAAAGATAATAAGATAAAAACTTTCCTCTTGATAGAAGGAAGCTAAGGCAAAGCTAACTTAATGGGTAAAGATTTGAATAACCAACTCATACGATCACTTGAGAACAATATGATAAGAGAGATCAGTTTGATTTTGGATAAGAGATGAAAGCTCTGTATCGAGTTGTTTCATATTTATCAGTGTGTCTTGAGGTAGGAGACGAGGGTATTTATGTCATTCTGTACTTTTCAATTTTTCTCCTCGGTAAAGACGTGAGAGATTTTCTGTTTTTGCTTTTTATATATTTTTTAACAAGATTTGGACGTTCACTTAAATTACAACCATCCACGTGTCTCGTTGCTTGTTGTCGTGTTGATTTGGTATCTCCAAGGGTTTAGAGCATCAATATCCCAGAAACCCCATTTGGGGTTTCTTAATTTTTTTTTTTTTTTTTTTTTTTACTTTTTCGAATTAAAAAAATAAAAATTAAAAACGAACCAATCGCAGGTCGCCACGTATCAGTGGGACCCGCGAACAGTGTAAGAAACCCTTAAGGACCGACTACTATTTGGTAGTTTTGGTAACAGGTTTCTTAAAAAAAAGTGGGTCCTGCGCGGGACCCACACGGTAAGAAACCCTTTAGTTACCTCCAATAAAGATGCTCTTAGGTCGTAGCATATATTTTACATATATTCGTATCTTCGCCTAGTGTTGTTATACAATTTCCACCAAATGTTTTCAATTTTCTTCATTATAAAATTCTTCCGACTATAATTAATATAGAGGAATGTCACATTCCTCAATTTTAAGAGAAAATAATCTTCAACATTGTAACATATTTTTTCTCCAACTTTTATTAGTTTATCGTTAAAATTATGTTTTACTTTTTTTTATAGCTATTTAAAAATAAAAATATTGGCTAATTTTAGAAAACTTATTCAACTTATGGGATAATTTCATTAAAATCTAGTTTATTTCATTTTTTTCTTTATTATATTTAAAATTTTAATTGTCACTAATCAAAATCAAAATACTATACATATATTTCCTCTCTCTCTTTAAAGAAATTCATTTTAGAGATCTTAATAGACATGATTTTGAATTGCATATTTTCCTAATTTTATATAGAAGATAATTGGTGAAAGGTATGATGACAATTATATAAATTATGCCACTAAATATTTGTTTTAAATTTTTCTTTTTATTTACTAACAATTATTCTTTTTCTAAATTTTGATTAGTAAATTTATTCCTATATATAGGGCAAATCTCCAAAATAGCACATTTCTAAGTTTATATCACAAAAATAGCACTTAAAAACTAAAAATGACCAAAATAGCATCTTTCTAAGTTTATCCTTTGAAAATTTTAATTTTTTTATTTTTCAAAATTTGAAATCTTATCCCCAAAACCTCATTTCTCAACTCTAAACCGTAAACCCTAAACTCTAAACCCTAAACCCTAAACCCTAAACCCTAAACCCTAAATCCTAAACCCCACCCTTTAACTCTAAACCCTAAGTTTGTGACTTTTGATAAAACATTAAGTGCTATTTTTGTGACTTTTGACATTGAATGCTAGTTTGGAAACAAAAACTTGATTTAGTGGTATTTTTGTCTTTTTCTCTTATATATATATATATATATATATATATATATATTTGAATTTAACTAATAAATATTCTAACTAAAATAACACAAAGTCATGTCTCCTTAAAAACATATAAATGTTTAAAATGAATATTTAAAATTTGCGGAGTAGTTGGTTAGTAGTTCAAAAACTAGTATATTTGAATAATAGTATATTATAAATATGAGTAGAACTTAAATGTGGTTTTAGATATAATATTATTAAATTTCCTCAAAAATATATTAAGTATTAAGAAAATATAAAAATAATTCTATTATGAATATAAAACAAACAATATAATAATAAGTTCTTACTTAAATAAATATGTATACCTATAAATTATTAATTTATAATTTTAATGGGACCATATATTTACATAGATTTTTT
Source organism: Brassica oleracea var. oleracea (assembly GCF_000695525.1). NCBI lineage: Eukaryota > Viridiplantae > Streptophyta > Magnoliopsida > Brassicales > Brassicaceae > Brassica > Brassica oleracea. The sequence goes on along the minus strand of NC_027749.1, from coordinate 169,847 downwards.
TAAAAAAATATTATCTTATTATTTTATCGATTTGTGTCAAATTTTGAGCCGGCCTAAATTGGGACCGGCAAAATTTATTAATTTATAGAGATTATTAATTTATCGAGTATTAATTTATAGAGGTTCTACTGTATATATATGTTATATATATTATAGTTTATATAAGTTTTACAATATTTTTATGAATTTAATTTATTATATTAGGTATTAAAATTTAAAATTTTAAATAATATTTATTTTTGTAATAAAATGTTATCATTAAAATTTTCAATTATTTTTAAAATTTTATTTTATCTACGGATCAAATCGGATATTCTTTAATATTCTAAATCATTTCGGATATCAGTGTCACCGATTATCGAGGAGGCTAAAGATTGAATCGACTTGAATGCTTCCAAATACTCGGATATTTGATATGTCCCCACCTCTATTTACGGATACAGTTTATTTTTATTTATATGAAAAAATTCACTCATGTCATGGTCTTTTTAATTTTTAATTAATTTTAATTTTATTTTTCATGTATTATTTTGAACAAAAATGTCATTTAATATTAATTAACAATATCTTTATATATTTGTCAACTATTTTTATATACTTTTACATAAACATACATGTGCATCTTTACCTTGTGACTAAGTATTTATCACAACTGAAATATCTATATATTTTTTTTAAGTTGAAATATTTTTTCTTGATGCCTCTTTCACTACTGACCAAATTGTAGTGAAATGATTTGTCTTAATAATTTTTTTTTTGAACTATTATACGGTTAGAAACTATGATATGAAACCATTGGTTCAACATGATGACTATCTAAAATTCATAACATGAAAAATAAATAAATAATAGTAAATTTTGGTTTTACCAAAAAAATTAAAAAATAAACATTCTAACCGAATAAACCAAAATAAATATTAATTTAAAGTAATAGTTATATTTTATGAGATTAAAAACCAAAAAATAACTTAAAACCGAACCGATATCCAATTAAACATATATAATGTGTTTTTATTAAAAATAACGAAACTAATAATCACATTCCGCACAAGGCGCGGATTATTACCTAGTCGTAAAGTAATTAGTTAAAGAGAAATGGGGACAAAAGGAGGTCATACGTGGTCATCCCATGGCTTGCTCTCGTTGAAGATAACGGCTGCTCCGAAACTCCTTGCCGGGTTAATTCCAGTTCCGGTGATGGGAATGGTAGCCAAGTGCCCCATGAACACCGAAATCCAATGGGAAGTGGAGCCAACACCTTTCATTATTATTTCATTTATGACTTATTCTTGGGTTCACCCCCTAGGGTGAACCTAGAGGTTCACCAACCAATAGTATTGTGTTATTTCATATTCGATATCTTTTAAAAAAGGAAACAAAATATTGTCAAATTATATTATCTTCTTAAAATTAAAAGGTAAAAATAAATAAATAAAAAATAGTAGTAATTACAAAAAAAAAAAA
>NC_027749.1:153002-167928 GCF_000695525.1 Brassica oleracea var. oleracea | reverse complement strand
GGTTTAGGGATTAGGATTTAGGGTTTAGTGTTTTGCTTAAAAAGATTTTTTTTTAATTCTTTTTTCTCTAAGTGCTATTTTTTTTTTTTAAACATAATATAACTTGATAATATTTTGTTTCTTTTTTTAAAAGATATCGAATTTGAAATAATGAAATCCTATTGGCTGGTGAACCTAGAGGTTCACCTAGGGGGTGAACCCAAGAATAACTCTTCATTTATTATTAGCATATGATTGAACATATCAGTTTTCTATAAACAATGTTTTTAATGACTCGCTGGAACGTGGGAGTCTCTTGCACTTCGTTTAGGGTCTGTGGCCGAGAAGACGGTGCAATTATCTCTACGGCCAGGCTGGTTCCTGTGCTGTAGCCGTCGGCTAGAGAGTTGGCTCCACCACCGTAACGAACGTAGTATGAACTTTGGAAGGCTTTGACGAACCCAACTCCACATATCGCACCTAAACACTGAGCTACCATATACTATTCTCTAACCAACGACACTTTGACGTGCCAAGAGTAGCCCAAATGTCACTGCAGTCTGCAGGGTTAATGTGACCACCTAGGAAAACACACAAAGTTCAAAATGTTATCTGCTGACAATTAAGACACGCTATGTAATCAACTAACTGGTTTCAATCCTGATTGGTACGCTCCCGTTAAGGGTATTTAACTCGGATAAGCTAAACTGTCTTTATTAATCATAACCCTTAATAAATGTTTCTACAACCCGTTTTCTTATCATGGAACCTAACATTCCGGCTTTGAATGATGGCCAGAAAATAAAGAAAACACTAAACTTATTATTTCTAAAAATGATATTCCCTTTGTTTCTAAATGTAAGTAGTTTTAGCAAAAAAAATTTGTTTTACAATATAAGTAGTTTACATATTTCAATGCATTTTTTTCATTTATTGGATATTGTGTGACCAATGAAATAATGTTAGGTTTTTAATAATTGGCTGAATTAATTGGTTAAATGATATATTATTTCAAATAACAATTTTCTAAATATTCGTGTTTTTAATCAAAACTACTTACAATAAAAAAACGGAGGGAATACAATTTATAAAAAAGATCATTTATTCGTTTGCAAACATTTTAAAATAAGTTAGTTCTACACCAAATTTGGATTAAAAAATAACTAACTATTCCTCTTCATTCATATTTTTTCACTCGTTTTATTCGTTATTCCTAATGTTATTCTGATGGACTGATGATTATCAGTTAAACCTTTCGAACCGCGCGCGTAACTTGACATGTTAACGGACAAAATGGATTGATTGATTTCAGTTTTATTTAATCCACTTTTTCTTCTAAAGCCAAAAAAACAAACTCAACCTCTGAACCACATGATCCTAAACCGAGCCAAAATCAAGATTCAAGAAGATTGTACCAGAGATACGGGCGGTGCAGTAGACAAGGATGAAGATCTTTTTTTTTTTTTTTTTTTTTTTGTCACATAAATTTTAATTAGAAACTAAGAAAGAGATTTGAGCCCAAAGATGGCTCAAACCCAAAGTCATTACACAGATAGATGAGCTTGAAGAGCCACTTTTGCTAAGAAATGCAAGAAAGAAACAGATGCAAAACCAGAGGAGATCGATCGGATGTCGCTAACGATGCCGATGATTTCTTTTGACTGGAGGTTGCCGGAGATAGCTCTAACGAGCGTTGAATTGTTGGAGAGAAACATGAGTGATGAAAACTCAAGGTTTAGCGCCACGAAGAGTCGCATCAAGAATAAACTCTTCAAACGTATGAGAACAGCTCTAGAACCGACTATATTGATCCGGGAGACTATGTGAATCTCAACTGATCCGGAGAGCAACACAATCGATAAGCAAGATGTGGAGGTTGTTGAACCAATTTTATTCTCCGAAACCATCGGTGGATTTGGCATTGAACCGAACAGAATGGTTGACTTTGTCGGAGGTAGTTGTCGGAGGGAGACGCTTGGCAAGATGGAGTCTAGTGATGTAGCGGATGGTATAATCGAGTCAGAACCACACCCCTCGACATTACCGTGTCGGAGGCCGCTAGCAGTAACCGGAAGAGACCTCAACCAACAATCAGCAGATTCAATAACGTTCAGAGAAAATGCACGAAGCGAAGCCAACATGGTTATGAGACCCATTACCCAAATAGAATTTTTAAATCTGTAAAACTTCGGCCCACACCAAAAACCAAAGCCCAGGCCCAAAATACTCACAAAGACAATTAGGGTTTTGTCGTGTGGTGACTCACGTGCGCCGTCTCTCGATTCGCCGAAGCGAGCTGTAGCTGCCAACCTCCTGAGTCCGGTGAGACTCAATGTGACTGGACGGAGCGCGGAGGAGATGATGTGTTGTGGGTGCTGGATCTTTGTTGTTGAAAAGGTACTGGGTTTGACGATGGAAACTTGGGAGAACCTTGACATTGTCGGAGATGTCGATAAATATTCTCTGCAAGGATTATCTCCACAATATCTTTGGTGAGCCGGTGATGTCTCAGAGACGGGATACACGGCAGTACCAAGACCAGCAAGACAGATGACAAGGGTTGGTGACAGATTTGCTATACAGAACTGAAGAATCTCGTCGTAAATGAAGGTGGCGAGGAGTAGTGGAGGCGCTTCAGATACACAAAAGCCTTCAGATCTGGCGAGCCAACACTCGGGAGGAGTAGATCTGGTAGTTTTGCTTCCACAGAAAAGAGCGGCGCCGATGGTTGAAGACGAATGTACGATGTCGGCGGTGAACAGAGGAGACTCAGGCATGGACTCCGCTGGTACAAGGAGGTGAGAAGATCTGGTGAACAGAGCTTCGAGAGGATTCCAAGGAGCAGGGCCGTAGGAGACGGCGAGGACACAAAACCAGTAACTGAAAGTGACGAAAAGACAGGAACAAAAAAGAGTAGAGCAAACGATGGAGAGGAGGATCCGACGCCGGCGGCCAGAGGCCTTACCGGCGTCGAGACGGACAACGCACGACTCTGCTTCGGGAATCGGGACTGAGAGAGAAAGAGCTCTACCCAAAAGTTAAGGACGACAGATGAAGATCATTTTTGTTTTATGAATGGGATTTCCCAAAATTCCCTTGGCATTTGTTCTTTCTATTATATTCCTTCCGTTTCTAATTATAAGTAGTTTTGCTTAAAAACACAAATATTTAGGAAGTTGTAATTTAAAAAAATATAGTATCATTTAATCAATTAATTCAACCAATTATAAAAAAACTAACATTATTTCATTGGTCACACAATATCCAATAAATGAAAAGATGCAGTGAAATATGTAAACTACTTATATTGTGAAACAAACTTTTCTTTGCTAGAACTATTTACATTTGGAAACAGAATGAGTATTATTTTGTGTATATATTATAATTTAACTTCTCATATTAGCTTAACACGAGATTGTTGTGTTTCATTTGTTAGAGATGCTGTGTTTCATTTGAATTCTTCCCACTTATGATTACGATAAGTTTCCCCGAATCAATTTGGCAATAGCTTTATAATACAACAAAAGAAACAATCTGAGGAAGATTTAGCTGATGATATACTTGGAAGTGTATTGGAAGATCTGAAACTCAAGTTGTGAACAAATAGACAACAACAAAGTCTAGAAACATGGTGATTTTGAAGAAATGAAGATCTTTGAGAGGTAAGACCATCACAAAAAAGGGGAGAATCGGAATTTTCTCTAGAAAAATACTCATTGTATTCCATATTTGATAGACTCAAAACATTTGTCAAAGATCCTATTCTTACTTAAATAATAAACTCACATTCTTCATGCTTATCCTAGACTACTTTTTTAGACATTATAACTTCATATTTCATAATAAAAAAAACTATACAAAATTTGCATTATATTTCTGAGATGATTTTAAGATCCCTTCACACAGCTCTCGTTTTTATAGTTATCACTTCTCAAAATTTTCTGATTGTTAGTGGTTTGCTAATTGATCCCTGTTCTGTTTTGAAATTAATCAAAGATGTCACGGGTGACCCATTTCCTCAGTTATAAATGTCTTCAACTAAATTGAAAGAATCATTGTTTGTCCTTTTTTTTTGAGTTGTGTTTTCAATGTGATGATAAAAGCAAAGTACAAAAAATCTAACGTTTGAATTTGTCCTTTTTTTGAGTTGTGTTTCCAATGTGATCATAAAAGCAAAGTACTAAGATTTAATATATGGGCCATCGAGCAAGTTTTTGTTACAAATACATATAAATTCAAAATATCTAGAACTCAAAACGAACCAAAAACCCAAATAGCTATACTTACTCATGGTGGTATTATGGATGCTTTATTTTATCAAAATTAGAACATACATATAATATAACTACTTTTATTATCAAGACATAATCAAATCAAATCAAATTATTCAAAATTAAAAGAATCAAACTAGATCTCGACCCGCACATCCGTGCGGGTTTTTTCTTTCTAAGCTAAAATATTTTAAATTTATATAACAAAATTTATCAATAACTTAATGTAATTTAGTATTATATTTCTTTAATATCTATGTTTATGTGACTTATATATATTATCACTATAAAATTTTTATTTTTTTATTTATGCAACAAAATTTATTTTGAAAACATTATTATGTAACAATACTATTTTACATAATTTGTTTTATGATAAATGTTTTTTATGTAGATCCAATTTAATTTCACTTCAATAATTTTTTTTGGAGATATTGTTAAAAATTAAAAAAAAATTAAAAAAATTAGCTATAATATATTGTACTTCAAAATAATTTTGTAGTAATGATCTTATTTGAGAAATTACTTGAAATACACTAATTTAGGTAAAATTGTTTTATTTTTTAATTTGAAATAGAAATGGATCTTTCTAACAAAATATTTTTAAAATATATTTAAATCTCCATTATCATTAAAATATAGTTAATAATATTTATATTTAAAAAACATTATAAATCAAAAATAAAATAAACTTTAATTTCTAGTTATAGTTTATTATAATTAAAATTTAAATTAATTACTTGTTGTAAGTAAATCTTAAAATGATTATGAATTCTTTTTTAAAAGTATTTTGTTAGAATTTTCTTAAAAATATTTATTTGTATTTCAAATAAAAAGATGAAGATATTAAATCATGGTTATATAAATAATGTGTATTATAGTTCTCTTGAACTCTTGATGAAAGTATACGGTTTATAATGTTCCGTTTTAATTAAATAGCTACAATTAAATTTAAATAATATATCACGCGTTAAAATAAAAATAAAAAAAGCATATGTTTAGGAAGAAAATCAGGAAAAGATCTCATTAACAATACGTTTACTTAGTTGTTTAGAAAAATAAAAGACTAAAATGCAACCACAATTACTGTTATGATATTATTATGCAAATAGAAAATTTCATCAAAGCAATTATCTAATAGAAATCCAACTTAAAAAATCATACATAAAAAAATTATGACTTCTGTTTTAATATATAAGATGAACTAAAATTATTTGAATATTTGTATTTGAAATAATCAAAATAATCTGAGTTATCCAATGTTTTTTTTGGGGAACAATCTGAATTATGCAATATTTTATTAGAAGTATTCAAAAATTAAAAGGAACCAAATCATAACCAAACTTTTTTATATTAGAAAGTTTCTGATTTTAAACATCTCAATCATGGGTTAGGATACAAGAAACTAAAAAAAAAAAAAAGAAACCTATATCCAAATACCTAAAGTAGGCCTAGTTAGTTGAGAGCATTTTTATATGTATGTGTGGTATTCCTCTATGTAGTAATATTGTGTGTATAAATTATAATAATACTACCAAATGGTTTGGTAACTTTGGTTAGGTTAGATAATGAAATGAAATGAAATATATACTTGTTATGAAATAACTTATAATTTATAGTATCGAGAAATTTAAATAAGAGTGGAATTTAATACCCGTAGGAAGCAAATAACACTAGTATAAGGGAGAGAGTTTATTATAAGGAAGAAGAAGAAGATGTAATGGTTCTTTGATTATAAACTCTTGTTCTTGTTTATGGTGTACAAAAGAGTGAGATGAGTGATGGTATTTATAGTGAACAACAATACATAAAATAACAAAGATAGTGCTTAATTTGGTAAATGAGTGGGTGATCATAGTGCTTGATGAGTAGATGATCATAGTGCTTGAGTTGGTAAAGGAGTGGATGATCATAGTGCTTGAGTTTGGTAAAGAAGTGGATGATCATAGTGCTTGAGTTTGGTAAAGAAGTGGATGATCATAGTGCTTGAGTTTGGTAAAGAAGTGGATGATCATAGTGCTTGAGTTTGGTAAAGAAGTGGATGATCATAGTGCTTGAGTTTGGTAAAGAAGTGGATGATCATAGTGCTTGAGTTTGGTAAAGAAGTGGATGATCATAGTGCTTGAGTTTGGTAAAGAAGTGGATGATCATAGTGCTTGAGTTTGGTAAAGAAGTGGATGATCATTTCAATGCTTAATTTATAACACTCCCCCTTGATCATCCATCTTGTATTACGTGCTGCCTCGTTAAAAACCTAGTCATGGAAAACCCAATGGGAAAAACCGTAGTAAAAGTAAAAAGAGTACAACTACGTAAGCTCCCCCTCGAATGAGTAGTCATAGAACCTTTAGAACAATGATAGATTTTCATCTCTCAAATTGTAACATTCTCTTTGGTTGTCTATCTTTTGTATGTTCTTTGTTGCCTCGTTAAAACCTTGTCATGGAAAAACCCAATGGGAAAAAAAAAAAAAACCATGATAAGGAAAAAAAGTACAACCACACTTACTATCATATTTCTTTCCCTGGAAACAATATCTTCAGGATATGCATTCCAATCAACTCTCTTCAGAGAATTAAGCTTAAGAGAATAAACTCTATTAATTTCTATTATGATATCTAGGTCCTTTAGACTTCTTGTCCATAATTCTCTTTTGACTTAGACAATAGTTTATTGGTCTATTTGGATTTCAAACCAAATTTCTTACATATAATCGTATAGAAATTCGTCTCGTACATACGAATTATTCATTTGTAACTATAGAAGTTACTATTATGATTTTCTTTCTTTTCATATGAAATTACATCTTTCAGTAATGAAAAAGATTAATAATTTTCTTAAATAACACTCTTACGTATGGTATTTCAGGACCAAACATATACGAGCGTCTTAAATAAAATACTTTAAGGATCTTTATGATAACATCTCAGTTTTAGATCTCCAGTTTAGAATACATAAAAACAATATAGGATTGTCAAGAGTTTTCTTCCAAAATATAATTTTTCTATAACTCTTCAGGAGTTTTGATTATATTCAAATCATGATTCTATTGATTTATAATCTCTTGATAAATACAAATGGATACATTTGTTAACCTTATAATATTTCATATATCCCATAAAATAGTTTGTTTCAATTCGATCGAATATGCAGAGTTCCCGGGAACATGATTTTGATATCATCAATCCTTCATGGATTATACTTTCAGGGATTAACATTTTTCAAGTGGATTGTTTCATTCAAGTTCTTCCTTTATTACCAGACTATAAGGAACTTGAAACTAGTTGCATCTACCATATGAAATTATGTCTCTTCACAATCAATTTCATATTGATCCTTCTTTGTGTGCAACGGTTCATTTACATCTCACTTGTTTTACACCTTTTAGTGTATGGACTACTGGTCCAAATACTTCTCTATTTCACAAGAAGTTTATATCTTTGTCTATTGCATCTTTCTGATTTGGCCAATCATTTCTTTGTGTACACTTTTCAATAGACTTTCTTTCATGATCCTCTTTCTCATTTATTATATCAACTGCTACTTTGCATGTATAATATCATCGACGTCAATTTTCTTATCGGTTCCATTTTGTTTCATACATGACATAACTTATTGAGATCTCTTCATTTGTCTCAGGTACCTGAATTTTCGTCAGTCATGTTTAATTTCTCTTCTGGAGATCATACAAAACTATATTGCCTCGTTTTGACCATTATCAATATATGCTCCTTTTTCATTTACGAGGATTTATCTTTGGAACCAATCTGTCTACCACCCTGCAGGCGTGACTAGCAGTTTGATATTGTTCTTGTAGAACATTTATTCTTATTGGAGCATTTACAGCTGGTATATGTGACTTGATCACTATAGTTATATAGGTCGTGTCTGACAACTGCTTTAGTAAGTTTTGAAATGAATTATCTTTTGGACTTCTATTTCACATTGTGTTTAGCCCGAGGATCAATGATAATTCATTTCAACTTATTTTCTTTTCCAGCTGTTTATTTTCTCCCCCTTATGTTGGAAGTACTAACTCACTTTTAGAATTCATGTATAGCCTTACTTATAGTTTTCGGGGATGGCTCTGGATTCTTAAGTGTCAATAGAGATTTATATCCAACATATATTTCCAACCTCATTTGAAAACACATCTTCATTTGAAGCTCTGTGGCGGAGCAACATCCAACATTCTTAGATGAAAATGATTGGTTTCTGATTCTATACCAATGATGGGGAGAACTAGTGAAAATTTATTGGCTTGATGCGAATGGATTTTGACTTTGGTGAATAAAATGTTTGTTGAGAATGGAAGTTGTTTGGTAAGTGTTGGAGATGAGCTTAGCACAGGCCCATTAAGAGCTAAGCCCAAAATCAGACCCGACCCGTTAAACAACGATGATTTCGCTAGAAAACAAAACGTACGTCACTATAAATAGAAGACGTCTGACTCATTGAAAGGACAGTCAGAAACGTACAGAAAGTACAGACAAGGAAGCATTGCCTCTTCATCACAGACAAAGTCTTGGACGACCTCGACCACTAGGCGAGCTTGGCCCAGACGACCTCAGACCATAAAATAGAAAGATACTTGTTTAGACGAACTGTTTAGACGAGCAATAGCATCTTTAGTTCTTGTAATTGAACGAGCTTGTTTATTCTTGATTATTAATACCAAAATATCCACCCCTTTACATCATTTATAAATATTACATCATCGACCAGATATGAAAACAACAATTGGCGCCCACCGTGGGGTAGGAGATTCTTCTTCACCTCAAGACAGCTCGGCAGTCACAGAACCCATAGCGCAACCAGACGCCCTGATTTCTGCAACCACCAACCGTCCTGGAATGACAAGCGCACAACTAGCTGCAATGACAATCTCGGACCATCTAGCCAACACCTCGACGCTAGTGGCGAAAACCTCGGGTGAACCATCAATGGTGGCAACCTCGCATATAGCCAATACCTCGACACTAGTAGCGACGACCTCAGACAAACCATCAATGGTGGCAACCTCGGACCATCCAGCCAACACCTAGACGCTAGTGGCGACGACTGTTATCTTGCATATTTCTATTGTGTTATTCATTCACCCATGTGCATTTTGATCATATAGACTAGGATTTAGCCATGTTTAGGTTGCATTTTGCATACATGAGTCTTTATTAGGTATTGGAGTACCACATGAAGTTCTTGGAGACATTTGGGTGCATTTGGAGCTCAAAAGAGGTGATAAAGGTGATCATTGGACGAGCAGTGCATGGGAGCGACCCTACCAGAGCGACACCATGAATTCGATGTGCCCTACCTCTCAGACCGACCTTACCAGAGCGACCTCACGAGGTCGCTCGCCATTTCATCGTTTGGAGTGCAAAAATAAACCCAGAGCGATCTCCTAGAGCGACGACACGAAGTCGCTCCAGCTCCTGGTGTACAAAAGAGTGAGATGAGTGATGGTATTTATAGTGAACAACAATACATAAAATAACAAAGATAGTGCTTAATTTGGTAAATGAGTGGGTGATCATAGTGCTTGATGAGTAGATGATCATAGTGCTTGAGTTGGTAAAGGAGTGGATGATCATAGTGCTTGAGTTTGGTAAAGAAGTGGATGATCATTTCAATGCTTATCTTATAACAATACTTAAGTTTTTGGGTCGAATTTTTTTTTGAAAATGGAATCTTTATAATCACTAAAGTAGATAAACTCTTTAATGCTCCTTGTTATCTGTTTTCAAACACTAATTTGAGTAAAACTTCTCTGCTACTAAAGAAAAGAGTGGGCAGAGATAACAATGGTACAAATAAAAGAGTGTGTAGAGATAAATAAATACAGAGTGGGAGGCCTTCAAGTAACTACAATAATCAAAAAAGAAAGAAAAAAATAATCTGAGAGAATGGTGCATTACCTCAAGGTTCTTGCTACTAAGGTAGTTAACTTGATCGTGGATTCAGCCCACGTTCATATCATCCAGAATCCAGGTCGTTATGGTCGTCAAGGAAGAAGGTTTGATATAGGTGGTTACTGGAAAGAAAAGAGTTATGATATAGCGAAATATCTTTCTTCTCAGGTAGCCCCGGAGGTAGACGCGGATGCAGAAGGTTCCATCATCCCGGGTCTTGAGAATTCGCTGACAATTGTTGACTATACAAAAGAGGTTTCTATCTTTTGTAACCCGTCAGTTCTGACTGTTCGGGTCAGAGACGACGAACGGAGAGAATACGAACACTCGGTTAATTCCCATACGGTGAATCGTTACCTTGGCTTAGTTCATGAAGGAGTCACTATGGAGGAACCGGAAACTGAAATTGAGCTGACGATTCAAGAAATCGCTGCTATCAAGAAAAAGACGTTTCCATACTCCTTCGCAGCGAAAGCTAGGATATCGGAATTGGAGAAAAAGCTCGAAACTATCGGTGAAGGTCAACGTCGGGTATATCTCGAGCAAAGGAGATATTTATCGGCAAGAGTAGACCACCTCACGGAGCACATCATTTGGTTACCTCCACATGTCAAACGACCTTATGAGTGTATGTTGAGGGTCTACAAAACTGAGCTTGAAAAACGTACAACACTGGGTGGTGATGATGGTGCATCCTCATCAGGTAACTAGTCAGACTTATTTAAGATTGCAAGTTCATCATGTTGTTAGTGTCTTATGTTGTTATTGTCATGTTTGTTAGTGTCATGTTTGTTTTGTTTTTTTTTTTGACAACGTTAGTGTCATGTTTGTTAGTGTCATGCTGTTACTATTTTTATAATTGAATGACTTTAATTTTAGATGCAATTAGTAGATAATTTATAAAAACTTACAAATTATAAAACCAATATAAATAACTACTAGATTTACAAACCCTTATAAACCTCCTTTAGCAACTAGCCGTGTGTGTGTAGTATAGTTCCTGGGGGAAGAAGATCTCAAAAATTTATAATTTTAAAATGGACAAACGAAATCAGTAAACTGACAAGCATTGATTGACTATCTTTGAGATCAGCGCTAACATTCTCAAAGCATTCAGAACTCGATGACACATTATCATCATAAGAAGCTTCTAGAACTGAAACCGGACTTGGTTGATCTCCTTCCTTGGAGCTTTCATCGAAGAATGATTTACAGTCTCAGTTGGCATCCTTGAGATATCCTAGAACATCAGTAAACAATTAGATACATGTCACAACAAGCATGTATATTCATGTTTAGAGATTGAGATGTAAGTTGATGCTCTAGTGCTCGCTTACAGGATCAGTTAAAGAAGTGACAGTTGACAAATCAGGAGTTTCAGAAGACATAGCCGTCTTGATATCATCAGAAGCTGAACTATCCTCAGCGTCTACCATGTATAGAAGATTTGCTTGACAAGAAAGAGTGATGAGAAGAGCTCCCCATCACTAATCCATCTCGAGTTATCAACTCCTTTGGCAGCACAATAGTGTAACCAACAGGTGTTTTCTTGGATTTTGATTAACTTCTTCTTAAGAGGCGTGATCCTTTCCATCCATCTGTACTGCTGATCCCAACCGGTTCTGGTACTTCAGACAAGTGAATATTGCTCTCAACTCTTTTGCTAATCCCCTCTTTGTGTATTTTATTACCAACAACCTCAACTAGAGTTATGTTGCATACATTTTGAACTTAAAGAAAAAGTTTAATATTTCAATACATATAATTTCAAGAAAAAGTTTCATTTTGTTTTTTGATATATGATTTTTCTTTTCTGATAAATGAAAAGGCATTTTTTGTTTGCTAATTATCCTCACCTCACACCAAGCTTTTCCAACCAAAAACTTATAGCCCTGCAGAATTTTCAATTAAGATTCCTAATGGCGCTTTGCTTAAGGAAGCTAGGTCCTGCATAGGACTGCATCATATAGAACCGGAAGGAATTGAGCATTGGGCTCAGGACCACTTACCGGCCCATTCAGCCCACAGTAATGTAACTCACAAATCCCACAACACAAGTAGGTTCGACTTTTCTAATTTTATATCGTACCGGTTAGGTGTTAAAGCAAGAAATGTCCGGTCCTGAGCTGATATTTCCCAAACCTGTTAACCGTTGATGAAGTTATTAATAACCAACCCTGTTCGCACAGAAACGGGTCCCATTGACATCCCACGTGTCGCAAATGAAGATGGACCAAAAGATTGAAAGGCTAAGAAAAATCACATTGTCAGGCAGAAACAACAACACTCACAAGGATCCTCTTTTGTTTTGTCCGTACTGAAACGATGGACAATTCTGTTCGAATCTCCTCCGTCTTAAGATCATCCAATCTCTGTCTGATAAATCCTAGATCCTCATCTTCCTCTAGATTCCTCTGCTCCCAAAGAAACCCCGACGAATCTCCCGAAAACGACAACGGTGAGAAAGAATCAAATCAATTTGAAAATCTCGAAGTTAGTGCCTTATGTAACAAATTGGATTCTTGCTTTATTATGGTCTCTCAGGTGATAATAGATCGTCGAGGGATTGGGACAAAGCGTGGAAGAATTTCAAGAAACAAAGCAAGAAGACGTTCTTCTCTCAGTTCAACGTTGACAAGTACGTGACGTGGAATCCTCCGAGATCGGAGTTTCCATTGTCGGAAGAAGTTGATCCTATCAAAAGAACAGAGAGATCCAATCTCGTGCTTTGGACAAGTCCAAAGTTTACATTAGTTGGAGCCATCGTCATTGTCTCATTCCTCCTCCTTCTCTATATATTCATTAATAAAAACTTAATAATAAGAAAAAAATTAAGAGTGTAGAAAAATAACTAAAACTAAATATTCTCAACACTTTAATCGTTTATGATACATGTTGTGTACTGATTGATTCAATATGCATTTAACTTACTTTTCTATTTTTTTGCAAAACTATTATAGCATTCAAATAATTTTAGTCCTTATTAGTAGTTTTAGAATAACATTTTCTTGTTTGGTACCTCTGTTTAAAACATAGCAATAAATATAAAACTAGTAACGATACAAAATAAAACAGAAAAATTAACATGGGACAATATTCTGTTTAATTGCAAATCAAAAAAGAATCATACTACTTGTGTAATTTACTGTAGACGAAACTTAACTGCTTTCTCCATGGAACAGAAAATAGAAGTATACAAGAATGATAAGAAAAGGATGGCTGAGAGGCTGTGTCCCCTTATAGTGGAACCCTATGTTGGAAAGTGAATTAATGTGCCTATTAAAATAACCAATGGCCATATTTGGTGGCTTTTCAATTTCAGACAATTTGAGACCACTTAAATTCCCCATCGCTCTCTGTCTTCATTTTATTTATTTTTGCCTCGAATTTGTCAAATCTTTGATCTCATGCTTGGCCTTTGTAGAATTTATTCACAGTAGCTAATAGCTATGCATTAGTCTTGGTATTGGTTTATGATATTCGGATTAGCTATAAACAAAACTATGTTTTGCCTTCTTTTTTTTTTTTCAACAAAGAAGCAAAACTAAACTAAGTAGATTCTTGAGCCGAGAACCATTTCGAAAGAACGGAGTCAACATATACCATAGCAGAAGGCTGAGTCCTAGCACCTCGTGCTAGCTTATCCGCTATTGTGTTTTGTGCCCTTGGAATATGCTGAATAGTGAAAGTAGGGAAGTATTCCTTACATCGTAGAAACTCTTCCATGTGAGTAGTAAACGCCGGCCATTCTGTTGGAGTAGACACCATCTTCACCAACTGTGAGCAGTCTGTTGCAAACACCACCTCTGAGATATGTAGGGTCTTTATGCACTTCATCGCTCATATCAAAGCTTCACATTCTGCGTGTAAAGATACATTCTGCGTGTAAAGATGATAGAATTATGCGAATAGACACTGCACCCATCATGAAGTGCAATGAGAGAAAGCCAACGTGAATAGACTATGTTTTGCCTTTTAAGGAGACTAATGAAGTGAGAGAAAGCCTATAGTTTATAGCTCAAATTATTCAACAAAAAATGGTTAATCGGTCAGTAAGTAGGCTTGACTTTCACGTTGATACATTTTCCAATAATAGGCTTTCAAAAGTTTCCTCGTCCCTCATTCCAAAACTCACAATTCAAATTTATTATTATATCTACCATACTATAATAGTATCAAATCAAGCTGTTATCAAATTTACAATAAGTTCTCAACAATAGCTAATTGCATTTTAATATGCTCTGTAGTTGATTTCATTGGTCTGCTATCTTTGAACAACTTGGATGGTACTACGATTTCTCATAGACCCTAATAAAAAAAAAAATTCGATTTAGATAAAATAAATGTGATAACAATGATAAACAAAGTAGCAAAGGCGTGGTAAAGAAGATTCACCTGGATTCGGATTTTGTTTGCATTGCATTGGGATAATTGAAAGGACCCGACCAATTTTTTCGTAACATCAGTACGAGTCTGGCTCGATTTCCTCGATCAGACTTGGGCAGTTTTCAAATTTTTCCTTACTTAGAATTATTTTAGAGTTTTAGTTCTTTTTCAGACAGTCAAGTAAAGCATAATACGATTTGAATAGATAATCTGAGGTTCGAGTTAACAAGTCAGTTCGCTATAGGCTATTACATGTTAATCTCGTCCTATATCTACCCAAACCCACCATCCTTCCTTCCTGCCCTTGTCTCGCGTTCAAGCTATGTCTTTACCCTTTCGGGTCTGGTCCTGATCTGCATCCAAACAAGGAGGCATAAGCAA
>NC_027749.1:143222-152342 GCF_000695525.1 Brassica oleracea var. oleracea | reverse complement strand
TGACTGACCCAGTCGACAACTCTAACTGCCTTGTCCGAATCAGACTGATACTACTAAATCAGCTCATCACAGCTTAGCCGGCAGTCTTAACCGCCTTGTCTGATTTCCGACAATAGCTGTCTAGCCGACCAGCTCAACCGTCTTGTCCGAATCCAACAACACTTGTCCGGATCCGACCATAGCTGTCCGAACATTCCGCTTTGCCTGGATTTTCATCGAGTTGTCCGAACATCCTGAGTTTCAACAAACCGAACGGCCTGTCCAATAACCCGAGCGTAAGACCGACTGATGGAGCTTTGTTTGGCTCAAAAACAGATCCGTTCCTAGCTTTAATCGGGTACATGGTTCCGCTCAGTCGCTACTAATCAGGCGCCGATCCAAGTTCTCCCATCCACCCACGGAAAGTCCTTCGAACTCTGATCAGCTCTTTCTAGCATCATCCAATCCATTCAGTACGTTATCACAGTTCGGCCAGTCAGTCTTTAGATCATCCTAACATCGATCTTCGGAACACGGTCGCTACAATAATCCCCCTGCAAACAATTCAATAGTTTGAAATTTTGATGATGATTTAGTATAATTACTTAGTTGAAGGCAACTGACAAAACGCTTGTCTACACATGTCATGTCTTGCATAGATCGCCGAGTATACATTGTCCTGATGAATCATTTATAAAGTAAAGAGAACATTTTTAATTAGGTTTGAGCTAGTGACTAAAACACCAAAAACAATATTCCTAAGCGATTTACAGTTAATTGTTATTAACTTTCTAAAACATAATGCTCCAGTCTAGTGATCCATATATCATCAAAATAATTAAGTTTCTCACTTATCGAATGTTAATAATTTTTCGCCACTGAGTGTCATATTTTCAAAATTAGCTTGGCGTATAAACACACACAGAAAAATCAGAATATATATTATAAATATAATGAGTTCAAGAAGACAAACATGACAGAAGAAAACAAGACAGATTCGGCAGACCTCACATGAAAAAGATCATACTGTATCTTCTTCGCAAGCTTATTGCCTAAATCAGTAACTAATTAATACTATCTATGTTTTTCTTAAAGTGATATGAGAAATAAATAGTACACCTACGAGTAAGAAAGATTGTTGATTTGTGAAAATTAATTAAAAAGCTTTTTAGGTATGCAAGTTTTTGGCAGACCTAGCTACTGTTCAGCGCTCTGTCTTTTTCCTATTTTCTCGTTTAGTGAACAGTTGTTCATTTTATTTACGTTATAGTTAATTTATTCAGACAGTACGTACACTTTCTATCTTCTTCTTTTGTCTCTGTTAAGATATTCTGTACCTTTATTTTGTTTGTTGTATTTGGAATGCTCAACTTTTGTATAATTACATAATAAAAACATTAGGTTAGCAACTCTTGGAGTATATTCTTTGCTTGAAAGAAAGACAAATGAAACTTTGACTTGTCACCTGCATGCGGGAGCGTGTTCGTTCTCATCGATTTATGTAATGTTACGAGTATAACCAAGTAGCTTAAAACTTGGTTCGCAAGAAAGCTGAATGTTTTTCATTCGGTACTCAAGAAGCGAAACATGGAGTATGACTAATTACTACTGCTCTTTTTTCCTAATCTACAACTAGGTGTTTTTCTACACTATATACGGTAAAAAAAACTAAATTTAAATTATATTTAAAGAACAAATTTTATTAATATTGAAGATTTTATTATTTTAACCAATATTTTAATATAAATTCAATTTAATTAAACAAAAAAATAAAGATAAAAATAGTTTTGTATATTTTAAATTATACTTACGATATATATATATATATGTATATATTTAAAATTATAATTTTGGATATATTTTTCTATCTATTTCTTTTGGTTAAATATTATTAAATCAACTTGTATAAAATTTTAAAAAATTGAAATAAAATTGTATAGTTATCAAAAATTAAAACTAAAGAGTATTTATAAAATTTGTAGATATATAAAAAACTAATAATTTAAGATTAAAAATTTCTAATTTTTTTAAAATGGTATAAAATTTGGAAAATTTTAGTAATAAAATTGATAATTATAAAAAATAGAATTAAATATCATAGAAATCTGGACTATGATCTGAAGATAATTAGTGAAAAAATCTTTTCTTTTAGTTTTCAATCAGTTTTATTTTATGACTTTTTACACTATTTTGCTCTACTGGTCGGATTTACTATAGTCTCGACTCCCAAGTAGAGATTTTTCATTTGGACTTTATCGAGTTATCATCATAAAATGGTTATTTAAAAAAAATCCGTATACATACAAGAATTTAATTTAAATTTCTGAGTATGTCGAGTGTCTCAAAGTAATTATGCATGAAAATATGTATTCCTCACTACTTAAGTCAGTTATTCAATAATATCATACTCGTTTTTCTTTTTTGCCAACACATACTTGTCTACTGTGAAAAAAATCTCCTAAAGAAAAAAGGTTTACATATTTAAAATCCACACTGCAAAGCAACGTGGACTGGTACTAACTGAATAGATCGGACTGGAGAATATATTTATATATAAAAATAGTCAACAAACACATCGAAAACCATACTCTAAACAACCATACTCTAAACAATAAAGAAATGGTAACGTGAGATGTTTATTACAGAGAGTTTACAAAAAAAGCTGACATGTGTGGTGGTCTTCTCTCTTCGCTTTCTCTCTTTTCAGGATATAACACAACCTCCTCAATTACAAACTCTCTCCTCTCTCTCTCCTTTTGACCATAATATATACATTACATGTTTTCGTATTATGAATTTGTGATTTCTCCAAATATGTTTGTAACATGCATAGGTACATCAGTCTATTCATTTTCCATATCCTTATACAAATATGTATGTGAACCACATACATGTTACTTGAAATAGAGTTTGAATAACAACAGTTGTTGGTAAAGTTTCTTTAGATGTGAAAAGGATGGTGAAGAAGATGAATCCCATGGGAAGAATATGGGAGGGACCTCTTTTGAAGATTTTAATAAATCTTTAGCTTTTTTTTCCTTTTGTCTCAACTAATAAAATTAGTTTACAAAAATAAAAATGGGGGAACTAAAACAAATGGGACTAATATAAAACACCCATCCTTTTCATTTAAACTTATCTTATTCCCCAATTTTTGTCCTCAGCTTATGTACTTTTCTTCACCTCCACAAATCTATATTCACATATATCTTCCCCACCTCCAAAAGAAAAATAAAATCCCCAAACCAAAAATTTGTTTTTGATCACCTCATCACTCTCATTAATATAAAATGAAAGAATTCAATTCACCTCATCAAGCTATGAAGTCAACCTTTGCCCCCCTCAAGCAGCATATGCCCCTTTGGCTTCTCAATTCCATAGAGTTGAAACACAAGAAGAGACCTTTTGATTATCTTTAGCCGTCTTCAATGAAGATTCTGCTGATGAAATCTCTAAACCGCTTGGAGTATAGTTTTGGTTCAACCGCTGAGATTGAAGACGGATCCGCTTGTAGAGACTTATAAGCATGCTCTATCTTCTTGCTTAAGTCGTAATCTTGCAAAATGTCAATGATTCCAAAGTACAAAACCTATATTATGAACGACAACTAGCATATGCTCGCAAAAAAAAATACCTTGGAAAATGCAGGAAAATAGTCAAAGTAATATGAATCCTACAACATAATGTAGGACATGTTGGGAAATACAGTTATTTTCTAATGATCAGAATCATCTCCTTTTGTACTAAGTTTCATTCAATCATTCATGTTGAAGTTTTTATCGAGAATATTATAAGCGAATGCATTAAATAAGGCATTGGGTGTTTCTATCCTAAACCAAAATCTAATATCCGAACAGAATTTAAGAGGTAGGAATTTCAGGCTTGGGTAACCCAAACCGAAATCTAAATTAAAATCTGAAAATATTTGAAATTAGTTAAATATGTTAATTGTATTACTTAAGTTAAGGTAATTTAGTATCCCATATATGGCATTTGATTATTTTAAGTAATTAATATTTGCTAACAATCAAAATTAATCATGTAATAAAAATTTAGATTTTTTGTATATGTTGTATTTTAAATTTTTCTAAACGAGTATAAATAAATAAAACTATTAAAAGTCTCACATAAACTTTTGTGATCAAGGTTTAAATTTTCTCTATAATAAGATACAATGATTATAAAATTATATGAATAAATAATTTTATTTTAATAGGTGTTTATGTTGATATATATATATATATATATTTTATCGTTTAAATTAAACTATACATCATATGAAAATACATACTTATATTTTAATATTTCATTGAACATATATTGAAAAGTTAATATGTTAATTTGAAATCTTCATTGTTTTTAAATGATTATAAATTATTGAAACCACTAAACATTTCACTTTAAGAAAATTCGTTGGTGTAAAATTTTGTTACACAAATATGCAAATACTCATAAAATCATATGAGTAGAAACCTCATTTAATAAATATACATATTAAAAGTGTACTATATGTCGTAATTAAATATCATTTTTATTTAATTATATATCATATATGATAGATAAGATTGATTGTTTTGATTTATCTATCCTAAAATGATTGTGAAATAAACTGATTGTTTGATTTATTTACGCATGCTAATTTATTACATAATAGTAACTAATTTCTTAGTTATTTAAAATATAATTATTATTTTAATATTTCATAATATACAGAAAAATATATAATAAATAATAAATATAAAATATGTATTCGGCACAAGACAAAGATCTTAATCTAAGTATGTATCTCTTTAATAATTTTAAATTTTAAATATTTTCTAAATCTTAGTCCAAAACAAAAAAACGAAATGAAAATAAACTCCAAAAATCAATATTTATATTAAGCAATAATTAACCAAAATGAAAAAGGTAATAAAAATATCTTCATTAATTCGACTAACCATGTGTCATCAGTACAATACATTTCACAACACTTGATAAAAATGTCTTCATTAACTTGAATATTTACAACTGAATGTCACTAAACAATTTTGTTACAATAATGTGACATAATCATTGGTCAGCACTTAACAAAACTAAAAACAAGCCAAAATTTATACAACTCCGATGCCACTAAAGCCTTCTGCTACCTTTGTATCCTCTGAAACTTAAAATCACTCTACATATATGAAATTTACATGTTTTTTTTTTTATGAGTGTTATTATAAAAATTACTTCGATACCAACTTTATGTACACCAATAAGTGATAATCAAAGAGTAATTAAGAAAAGTTTTTTTTTTCTCTACAAAGATGTGAGTTGAGATGTTGTGGAAATATACATTAGATCAGTTTCAGACACAAAAGATGAACAATATTCATTAATTGTGTTAGTTAAATCTCTTTTTATTACTCATAAATGTTTTTAGATGCATAAGTTAGAAGTTAGCATTACCCAGATTTAAACTTGATTTTTTTCAAAAATGTAATTTTTAATCTCACACTATATCATCTTTTGGGTTTATGTGTGGATAGGAATATCTTATAAGATATTTTGTATCGGATTTGATTGGATTGCAAAACTTATGAGAACTGATCACGTATTTTATTTTGTTAATGAAGACCTCTGAATCTTGTACATTTTTAAAACAAAAATCCATTGGTCGACTTGCACATGGTTAGTAGGGTAGGAAGGAGGGTGTCTAAAATTAAAATTTATAGGGAAAATTCCACATTAATACACAACTTTAATTACTATTTCCAATTTAATACACAACATTTTAGAATGACCAGAACAAAACACAAAAGAATTTTTTTGATCTTTTAATAACTGTACTGGAGCCCATGTATCCATGTTACTTTGGCTCAAAACTGTTAGAACATCTCCAACGTATTTTTTCATATTTTACTTTAAAATGGTGTAATTCCATTAAATTTTATTCCAATATATTATTCAATTTTTACTCCAAAAAAATTATTCATAAACGATTCACTTTTTATTTAGTTAATAATTGTTAGTAGTACCTGTAGAACCTAAAATCTACACAAAGTATTTGATAGTGATGGAGTTTGATCTAGGGAAGATAAATGATGCATGCAACGATATCTTTAGAACACAACGATGTTAAATAGTTTCCCGTAGGTCAAAATGGACTTTATTGATGAATAAGATCGAATACAATGAACTGAACTAGATCGAGTGATACAAATGAGATCGGTAAAGGGAGAATCTAAAAGTGAGAAGATAACAAGATCGATGTAAATGTGTTGCTCCCTCTAGGGTTTTCAACGTGTCATCTTCTATGTTTCTCCTTCCTCCTTTATAGTAAGTCGACTTCGAGATCTCCGTGGTAGCTCCGCGATCTCAGCTTCTTGTTCCACGATCTCCGTGACCTTGGCAACTCCTTCTCGAGCTAGAGTTCTAGTTATGGGCTCAGGCCTCTCAAGGCCCATGCCTTCGATCGCGGTCCATTATGGTATTGACCGAAATTGGGTCCAACAGTACCTTCAACTTATAAAAATTTAACAATTAACCCAACTATTTTATATTTACAAAACTCTCATAATAATATATTTTATTTAAATTAAATATCTATTAATAAAAATACAGTTAAATTTTTTATTCCAACTTCAATTGGTGTAATTTTTATCATATACAATTTTCCTAATTCAAAGAAGATAACAATTTTTTTTTTGTAATTTAAATTATGTACTTGATCCAAATGTTTGTGCATATATTAAGCTTAACCAAGTACAAATGTTATCAATTGAAATGTTAACACACAAGATAAACAAACACATCTTTTCCGTTTGAACGATACTTCACCGATTCCAAAAACCGTTTGCAGAATTATTAAATCACTTACTTGTATTATATTATAATACATTATATTATAAATTATTTATGTTTAGTTTTGATTTTTATTAGTTTATGCATCTTTTATGTAAAACTATTAAATAATATTTTGTGGAGTATTATATTTATTTTCATGTTATTGTATTATTTTAAATATTATTTAAGTATGAAATAAGAACATCCAAGATTAAAATGACCATTTCATAAATAAAAAAACTTCAACTCCAAAATGGAGTAATGAGAAAGATTACTCCATAAATGGAGTAACCTTAGCCATTACTCCATTTTGGAGTTGAATATGGAGTGGAGTTGGAGAAGATTTTACTCCAAAATGAAGTTTGAAGTCAAAAATGGAGTAAGGTTGGACATGCCCTTAACACCACATAATCGTTAATTTATGCCGTTTAGCACTAACCCATGGTTAATAAACAAACCTCAAGCTTAAACGATCTCGATTTGTTTACCTTCCTATTCCCCTCAAATCGAAAACCCTAACTTCCCCAAAACCTCTAATTGATTTTCAGAAAACAAATCATCGATTGCTTCTCTCTGCCGGAATGCTCGTCATTACAGTGTAGACTCATCAAGACAGTAACTTACAAATACAAAGATGAGGTACGAGTTAGAAGACATCGTGATTATCACCGTTTGCTTTTACGATTGTTTTTTTTTTGCGATTGTTATTTCTTTTGAATCACTCATAGTTGCTGTTTTTGTGTTTACAGTGACATTGATGGTGCTTTGAAGATGAACATTCGCTATGGCAGTTCTATGTCATACGAAAAAGAGAAGTTCTCTTACAGTGGTGGAGTTTGTGTTAAAGATTTGTTTGTCGACCCGGATCTCTTGACATGATCAGTTTTCGAGAAGTTCATATCAGACAAAGGAATCAAGAGTAAGGTAGAGCAGGTTTGGTATAAGGTAGCGAAAGAAGATATCTCTTCGGCTTGATCGATATACAAAGACAAAGACGCCGAGATTAGGAAGTTGTGTAAAGAAACTGAAGCTGTTGGTGAAGTTGATTTGTACATTGTCTATGATCAGAATGCAGATGAAGAAAATAGTGAGGATGGAGAGAAGAGTGAGGATGAAAAGAATGATGATGAAAATAGAGAGGAGGTCAGCGATGAAGAAGAAATGAATGTGAGTAAAATTAGAGAAGAACATGGAAAAACTGAAGATGAAGAACAATTTTGGGTCAAGGAGCTGAAGATGTTCGATTTCAAAATCTGTTTTCACAGGCTGCACAGACCGAGTGTACACAACCAAATCTTGCTTCTGCTGAAGAAAGTGAAAGCGATAGTGAAGATGAGAGAGAGGAGATGAGTATCCTGATTCTCCAGTTGATACAGATGAAGAATGGACAAATTTTCACAGAAGATAGAAAAACAAGAAGGAAAAAGAACGCAACCTCACATAGAAGCCGTGCCGACTATGATAAGCCTCCATATGTGTGGCTAATGCAAACTTTCAATAATGGTGATGAGTTCCGAGATCAGTTGCTAAGGTATGTGTTGAAGACATAGTTTGATGTTAAACTTAATAGATGGGAGTCAACAAAATAAGCAGCTGTGTGCAGTTTCAATAATGGCATTAACGAGCCAACTTAATATGGATACACGGTACTTAGTAAACGTATTGAAAGAGCAAAAAAAAAATTGTGTTTTTTTCTGGTCATTCTAAAAAGTTGTGTATTAAATTGGAAATAGTAATTAAAGTTGTGTATTAATATGGAACTAGGATAAGACATGCGTCTTGCGTTTGGTAAATTTATATGAAAATTATTTAAGAAATATTGTATGGAAATAAAATTTATATTATTGATCAAATTAATATATTTGACCCTTAAACAATTTTTTAAAAACCTTTTTGTTAATTACATAATTTGTTTACTAATGAACTGATCCCATTTTTAAAAATATTTTAGGTTAAAAATTATTTATCGCATAAAACATAACGTTTAGGCCGAAGAATCTCATGCCTACTATTTGGTTACAATGAAACTATGCCAGGTCGGTTTTATATCATGATTTAGCAATTTAAAAATTAATTATGGTTATGAGAAGTTTACGTTAACGTGCCAATCCTATCTATCTTCTATATTTTTCTCATTTTTGTGTCATTTTGATTATTGCTCTATGTAAATATTGATTTTGAGTTTATTCTCATTTCTTTCTTTTATTTTGGCCTCAGATTTAGAAAAATTTTAAGATTGAAAATTATTAAAGAGATACATACTTAGGTTAAGATATGCGTCTTATGCAGAATAAATACTTATTTTATATTTTTCTGCATAATATGAAATAA
>NC_027749.1:127412-143122 GCF_000695525.1 Brassica oleracea var. oleracea | reverse complement strand
ATTAAATTTAAACGATATGAAGTATATATATATATTAACATAAACATCTATTAAAATAAAATTGTTTATTTATTTGATTTTATTATCATTGTATCTTATTGTAGAAAAAAAGTTAAACATTGATCACAAAAGTTTATGTGAGACTTTTAACAGTTTTAGTAATTTATACTCGTTTTGAAAAATTCAAAATACAACATATACAAAAAATCA
Source organism: Brassica oleracea var. oleracea (assembly GCF_000695525.1). Taxonomy (NCBI): domain Eukaryota; kingdom Viridiplantae; phylum Streptophyta; class Magnoliopsida; order Brassicales; family Brassicaceae; genus Brassica; species Brassica oleracea. The sequence continues at coordinate 142,912 of NC_027749.1, read as the reverse complement.
AAAATTTTAATATATGATTAATGTAATTGTGTAATTTATTTTAATAGTAAAGAATTAAACAAAAATGATAGAAAGCATACAGATTATTAGTAAATTTTCATTAATTAAAATCATTAATTACTATATATATCATAATCACATTAGGTAAGTCCGTAGGTTTTATTTTAAAAAATAATATATAATAAATAGTCACATTGCTTTAGTTAATATCATATGATATCATATAGTTGGTATTAAATGTTTTCAGTGAGATATAAAAATCGAATTGGACCAACATGTTTTTCAATTTCAATGTGAAGCTGACACGTATGACTAATTAACTACCTAATTGATTGACACATAAGCAATAGATCCTTTTTAATTGTTACAAAATTGAGTTTACATCTTTTCAAATGTTTCTTAATTAATATATAGAGAATTTTTCTAAATTTGTATTACTATGTAATAAGCGGAGTGAAAAAAAGAATTTAAAACTATATATTACATACTTCTTACATATCATACATTACATATGCAAATCATAATTACAATTTAGTATCATCTCAATAATAGGACCACCGGCTGCACATATTGTTCCAAAGTCAGTGTGATTTTTGCCTTTATCTTCCACATGAATTTCAATGCTTTCAAATCAAAAACAGAGTTAAAAAAGGCTATTCGAAGTCTTTAAAAGGAAAAAAAATCTCATCTTGAGATATTTAGCTTTAGCCGAAACACGGTTGGCCCATTAACAAATATATATCATTTTGCATTTGGATCATGTTCCTTTATCTGTCTCATACATTTTACACACTTGAGCAATAGTATTTTACTTTATATTTTGAAAATTCCAGACCAAATAGCAGATCCTTTTTAACATTTTCTACCATCATATAAAAATCCAAGAAAAAAAATATGTAAAAAAAAAAACAATTGATCAACATTCGTAGCTTCTAAAATTAGAAATGTTTAAATGATAGCAATTCCACATTTATAATTTTTAAAGTAAAACCGAGGTTGTTGTTTAATTCTTTTACTCCATTTATTCCTTGCAAGGTCCACACACCTTAAATCCAATCATAGTGTTTGCCATCTTTAACATAATTTGACCATGATTTGGTAGTTAATGTACTAGTGTTCCATGTTCCATGATACGAAGAAAGCACTAGAGTTATGTGAACAATTTTATTCTTTTTTTCTATGAGAGAACAACATGTGAAGCTAGGTTTGAGCATTTTTGTATATCGGTTATTTAGTATATTATGTAGTTTAGTTAAAGGATTAGTATATCCACTAAAAACTCCCAGTTTTCTGTTTGAATAGGTTAATTTTAGGGTTAGTTAGAGTAGTGAAACTAAGAACCAGCTTATACTGAAAAAATTAGGTCCCATTTGATTTTGGTTCAGTTGGTTGTTTTGGATAACTCATATAAAATATCAGGTAATTGAGGAAAATTATTGCTTAAAATATCTAGATACATTTTCATATTTCAGGTACTTAGATAATTTTGGCTAATTTAGTTTAGATTTTGTTTTTTGAATATTTTAATAGATTTCAAATTATACATATATATATATATATATATTCGTTTATATATATTCGTTTCAGTTCTAGTTGATGAGATATTTTAGATATAAAAAATTTAATTTGGATATTTTTATTCTTCGGATGTAGGATAAAATGCTTAAGCCTATGAATATGATTTTGTTTTGGGATTTTGTTTGAATGAAGGAAAAATTTAATAGACATATCATATCATTTTCTAAATTTATAAACCTTTATAAATATGTTCTTGTCTTCTTTTTCCATTTTGTAAATAGGGGGCACAAAGAACAAAAGTTGATAAGGAAGTGAAGTTGAAGTAAGCTAATTTGAATTATAAATCTTTATTGAAAATTTGGTTATAACAAGGTAAGAACTGTTTAAAATTTGTTTAAAATGCTTAATAAAAATAAGAAACAAGGAAGAGGAAACATTCGCTGGTTTGTAAGAGGAAAAATGATGTCATTTTGTCAAGGGTTATACACAACAATAGGACGAAGACATGATATCGTCACTTTATTCTTTTCATATATTGTGTAAGGTTTGAAGTTTGACTATTTAAAATTGAATTTCTCACAACTCTTGAGTCCCTTTCTCACAACTCTTCCGGTCAAACATGGTTGTTCCTCTCCCCCCTTCATCTCAAGCAATCTTCTATGGAGTGAACAACCCTTTCTTGAGAAAGGGTCCTAAAGGTTTCAAGGAGTACAAGACACTTAAGAATGGAAATATGTTTGTGAGAGTGGATCTCCCTGGAATTACAATCAAAGAAGCTGTAAAAGTTTCTCTTTGTGAGGAGAAAAAAGGTGTGATGGCCTTCGTCAATGCACCAAAGATACACAAGCACGACTCCTCTCACAGGATATACTCCACCATCAACTCTCTCATGTGCAAAAGATGCAAAGTTGTGGGTTTCACTTCCCAGGTGTGTGATGGAGTTCTTAGGCTTGTCCTCACTCCAACAGTCTTCAATCGAAGAGGTGTTCATCTCTTAACTCTTTATCTTCTTTCTACTTTTTTTTTTGGTAATTATTTATCAAATACCCTTAGCGTAAATTTATTGATTGTTTAAATGTTTGTTTCTTTGTCTTTGGTCTCGCAGATTTCTGTTCTTCCCGTGCTCACGAGTTTCCCAATGCCTCCGATCCGAATAGTAAGTCACGGTTTAATTCTATTGTACTTTGACATGTTATAATGGTTCTATTAGTTTGGTTACTCTAAAAACTATACACTATATTTGTATGTGTGGAAGAACAGACCCTTCCTTAACGGGTCGGGTATTAGAGGAACACCCATGCCGGGTGAAAGGATCGTCGATGGCTTATGAGTCGAAGCGGCTCCAAAACGGCAGCTTATACGTGCGTGTAGACATGCCAGGCGTTCCCAAAGACAGGTTCACGGTCTCCGTTAGGGACGGGAGAGTGACGGTGACTGGTGAAGCTCCTGCCGTTAGCCACGACTCAGGTGGCCGGTTCTACTCCGGTGACGTGGCCTTGCTCGAGACTCTTGTTACGTTTCGTCGCCGTTGGATAAAAACGATTGCCAAGAATGGAGTTATTAGGTTGATCATTCCTAATCTTCAGTTTGCTTTTGTATTGATCTTGGATTGCACGCCGTGTCAGCTTATTTTGGTGCTACATTTTTAACTTGATATTATATACAATTTCTAGCTGATTAATAAGTAAAATGTTCAATAAAAATATTCATAATTTTAGAAGCTATTGAATGTTGATCAATTATTTTTTTTTGACATATTTTTTGCTATTTGGTCTGTAATCCAATTATTTTTTTTTGACATATTTTCTGCTATTTGGCATGTAATATCCAAAATATAAAAGTAACATACAATTGCTTAGTGTGGAAAATGAATGTGTCAGATAAAGCCACATAATCAAAGACACATTGGGATATACTATATGCTTGGCTTAGAAGGGGAAAAAAACAAAAAATTCTTACTCTCTTTTTTTTGTCAACCCAAGAAAGTCTTACTCTTTTTGGATATCTATCCTCTGAACATTTTAGCCTCGGTCTTTAATATCACCCAAAATCACAGATTCTTAGCTCTTGTCCCCTTCTGACAACACACATACAGTTTGAACAGATTTATTAAAAAAACGAAATTGGTCCCGTATGAGATCGTTAAAAAAATGGGCTGTTATACTAAGTACAGCAACACAACTTCAAAACTTTATTTGTCGATTTTTGACAGATTAGGTGATGATTTTAATTTGCCTAACTTATAAACCGTTGAAATTTAAAGGTGATCACGCCCTGTCCAAACTTTTTACACTAGATCATAAACGATAAATATAGTTTACAAAATACTTTCAAACTAGGACTAAAATAGTTAAAACTAAACCCAAAATCCCAACCTCATTTAACCCAAAAAGGATAGGTTTGAAGTTGGATAGGATTTAAAACAATGAATCAAATATTCTTTCTAGCTTTACCCCTAATGAATAAAAACATTAATATTAAACCCATAATACCGTTAGGCCTAGGACGGATCCGGATATCCTGGAAATTTACCGCACCAAACGCTTACACAATATATTTTATGGTTTCCGGATATCTAGATTTCGGATATTGGTCTCGATATTCTATTATAGGCCTGGGCATCCGGATCTTCGGGTCGAGTTCGGGTCGGGTATTATCGGGTCTGGGTCCTTCGGGTCCTAGCATTTTAAACCCATATAGGTACCTATAACTTTTCGGGTCGGTTCCGGGTCGGGTTTTGTCGGGTCCGGGTCGGTTCGGGTCTATAATTTCAATACCCATAAAATACCCAAAATTTTTGGGTATATTTCGGATCCGGGTCGGTTTGGGTATTTAGGACCCGATATAGACCCGAAATACCCGAACTGGACCCGAAAACTCTAAAAATACCCGAAGAACCGTAAAAATACCTAAAATTTTATCCAAAATCAGACCCGAAAATCCAAAACATACCCGAATTTTATCCGAATACCCAAATTATATTTTCTAAAAATCTAAAATTTCACCAAAAACCTAAGAGAGTGCAGTTTCGTACTTGCCTCTTGAGAGCTCTTTATTCACTCTCTCAAGTGCCTTCCGGCGACGATCCACCGGCGATTTTGCTCCGACCACCATGAGGTTGGTCGCTTGGAGATGAGAGGCGAAGCTCATATTGGTTTGTCGTTCAGGCAAAGATGGGGATGTTGCGCAAATGGTAATAGGCCTGGGACAATCCAGATAAAACTCAGGGTACCCAGAACCGTGAAATTGATATCCTGATCCGTGGTTTCCAGATTTCGGATATCCGTTTCGATATTCTATTATCCGCGAATATCTGGATCTGGATTCGTAAAAATAATTAAAAATAATATTTTTTTTAAAAAAATACTATTTTTAATATAATACATAAATTAAATATTTATACAAGATTTATAAATACATTTATATATGTCTATAATATTTTAAAAACTAAAATATAATATTATAAGATTAATTTATATATAATATATCAAAAATAAATATTAATGAAATTTAAAATGTAATGTGTTTTAAAAATACGAATCCGAATTCATATATCCGGACCTAAAAATTAAGATATCTGGATCCGAATTCGATTTGAACGGATCCAAGATTTTACTATCCGGATTCGGATCTGGACATCCCGGATATCCTGTTTTCAGAGCGGGTCCGAAGCAGATCTCGGATCGAATCCGGATCTCGAATAATAAGTCTGAGGCCTAAACACCGTAACTCTTAACGGAAATCCATGTACAAAATATTCTAATATTTTATAATTTCTGTATTTTAAAGTGGATCACGCCTTCACCTGATTAACCCTAAACTAAATATAGTTTGGTAAAATTGTCAAACCAACATTAAAAATACAGAACACTAAACCCTAAACTGGTACATCACTTAACCCAAATGGCATAGGTTTTAGTTTGTTTATCATTTAAACAGATAAGCAAAATACTAACTACAGCAACACAAATTGAAAACCATATTAGTTGGTTTCGACATATTAGTTGAGATTTTTAATTTCATAACATATAAAACGTAGAAATTTAAAATTAATCATGCGCTGTCAAATCTTTTAACACTAAATCATAAAGGATAAATGTAGTTTGCAAAATACTTTCAAACTAAAACTAAAATAGATAACACTAAACCCAAAAGTCCAACCGCAGTTAACCCAAAAGGATAGGTTTAAGGTTTGATAGGATTAATAACAATGAACCAAATATGCTTTATAGCTTTCCCCCTAATTAATAAAGACATTAATATTAAACCCATAATAAATAATGGAACACCATAACTCTTACACCATGATGAAAATCCATGCACTAAATATTAGAGGTAAAATACAGAAATTATAAAATATATCCCTACAACTTCTGAACCATAGAGATTAAAGTTTATCACGCCTTCACCTAATTAACCCTAAACTAAATATAGTTTGGTAAAATTGCCAAACCACCATAAAAAATATAGAAAACTAAACCCTAAACCGGTACATCACTTAACCCAAATGGCATAGGTTTTTTTGTTTGTTTATCATTTAAACAAATAAGCAAAATACTAACTACACCAACACAAATTGAAAACCGTATTGGTCGATTTTGACAGATTAGTTGAGAATTTTAATTTTCCTAACTTATAAACCATAGAAATTGAAAGTTAATCACGCGCTTTCAAATCTTTTAATATTAAATCATAAATGATAAATATAGTTTGCAAAATACTTTCAATCAAGGAGTAAAATAGTTAACACTAAACCCAAAAGCGCAACCTAATTAAGTCAACCCGAAAAGGGATAAGTTTAAAATTTGTTAAGATTTTTTAAAAAAGGACCAAATATTCTTTATAGATTTATCCGTAATGAATAAATGATTAATTTAGGCGAAAGTTTGAAAAAAAAATATTATAATTGAAAAGAAAAGTATAAAAACAACACAAATGAAAAATATTAAACCCTAAACTCCTACCTTCTTAACCCAAATCATCTAGTAAACCTAAATAATAAAGTCATTATTCTAAGGCACTGGTTATTAAGGTAATTTAAAGATATAAAGATTATCCCATATATATTAATTGATGAACATTTGAAAAGATTTAACTTCAATTTTGTAATAATTAAAAAAAAATCATTTCTTATGTGTCAATCAATTAAGTAGTTAATTAATTATACGTGTCAGCCTCACATTGAAATTGAAAAACAAGTTGGTCCAATTCGATTTTTATATCTCACTAGAAACATTTAATATAACCTATATGATATCATATGATATCATATGATATTAACTAAAGCAAGGTGGTTATTTATTATATATTATTTTCTTAAATAAAACATACGGAATTACCTAATGTGATTATGATATATATAGTAATTAATGATTTTAAATAATGAAGATTTGCTAATAATATGTATGCTTTCTATCATTTTTGTTTAATTCCTTACTATTAAAATAAATTACACAATTATATTAATCATATATTAAAAATTTAGATTTTTTTTGTATATGTTGTATTTTGAATTTTTCAAAACGAGTATAAATTATTAAAACTGTTAAAAATTTCACATAAACTTTTGTGATCAATGTTTAATTTTTTTCTATAATAAGATACAATGATAATAAAATCATAAAAATAAATATTTTTATTTTAATATGTGTTTGTGTTAATATATATATACTTCATATCGTTTAAATTTAATTATATATCATCGACGATAGATAGGATTGATTATTTTTATTTAGTTATTATAAAATGATTGCGAATAAACAAGAACGGTCATTTGATTTATATGTGCAAGCCAATTTATTACATAACAGTAACTGATTTTTTTAGTTATTTTGTATATAGAATTATTATTTTATCATTTCATATTATGCAGAAAAATGTAAAATAAGTATTTATTCTGCACAAAGCGCAGATCTTAACCTACGTATGTATATTTTTAATAATTTTGAATTTTAAACATTTTCTAAATCTCAGACCAAAATAAAAGAAAGAAATGAAAATAAACTCAAAATCAATATTTACATAGAGTAATAACCAAAATAACACAAAAAAAAGAAAAATATAGAAGATAGTAAAATTGGCACGTGAACGTAAACTTCTCATAACCATAATTAACTTTTAAATTGCTAAATAATGATATAAAACCGAGCTGACATAGTTTCTTTGTAACCAAATAGTATGCATGAGATTCTTCGGCTTAAACGTTAGATTTTTATGCGATAAATAATAGTTTGTCCTAAAATGTTTTTAAAACTAGGATCAGTTTATTAGTAAACAAATTATGTAGTTACAAAAAAAAATTAAAAAATTATTTAAGGGCCAAATATATTAATTCGATCAATAATATAAATTTTTTTTCCATACGATATTTCTTAAATAATTTTCATATAAATTTACCTAACGCAATGCAAATGTCTTATCCTAGTTGCATTTTATAACAAAAAAAAAGGGTGAATAGCCTAATACATTTTCAATACCCAAACTGATTCCACTGTAATAATTTGGGAAGTTTTATATTCCATTTACCCTAATCAATGCGTTCGAGAACTAGTCACGTACCCGAAGTAAACCGAAAATCAACCCGGGGTCACAATTGTAGAGATTTCAACATACTATACACTATTTAACAAAATTTAAAAATTACGTTCTATCTCTGAAGAAAATGTTACCCGCGATTATTAACCATCAACTAAGAAAAATTTGAATGACCTATGAACATAAAAATTTACCAATTTTCCAATCAACCGCTAAATCTATATATACTAAAATGAACCAGACATCGTACAAGTATAATGGATTGCTATTTCCAGTCCATGATTTCAGTATACCAATACACATTGAGCTTTATTTATATTGAAGTCACATACCCGTAGTAAACCAAAACTCAAACCGGGTCACTATTGTGGATATTTCGAAACTTAACTTAGGGAAGAAGACTTTTGTAAACCGTAAGAAAGATAATGATCTGACCAAATAATTTAAAACTAAATAAAAATGACCCATAAATACAGCTCTATGATAACAAATGCATTGGTTCCTATGATAAAAAATGCATCGACCTCTGTTCCCTTCCCAAGATATACTGAATACCATTTTTAATATACAACTTTGGAGTAAAACAAAAGAAGTGAAAAGAGAAAAGAAAATCAGAATAAAACATTTTTTCTGACAAATCCAAGAGTAAAATTGTAGAGTGGTTTTTTACTTTTTCTACAGGACACAGAGTAAACATGACTGTTTATTTTTAATTAATAAATTTATAGTTGAATATGGAGTAAAATTAAAATTCAGAGTAAAATTTTACTATAAATACCATTCACTCACACTCTATGACTAACAAAAAAAACTAATTGCTGATGTCAGCAGTACAATCCTTGCTAATAAAAATGTTTTTTTTATGCCTTCTAATAGTATTATTATTATTAAAAAGACAGAAGCCCAATTACAAAACATAAACAAAAGGTCCAGAGAAAGGCTATAGGCAAACATCCAAACCAAAAACCTAAAATCCAAAGGCCACACAGTGGCCCAACTTCCAACCGAACCCAAGATTGACCGAAACCATACACATGACACCACTTTTGTCAAGTCGGGAGACACGTGTTGAAGCCTCAACATCGAGGTACACGCGTCACGAAATCTCTCACCACTACCGCCAAAGTGAAACACGCCGGAAACTGAACGGCGTTACACCGGAAACTGAACGGCGTTACACCGGATCTCGAGGAATATTTACAGAGGAATGTTAACAAAACATATATTCTGTTGCAAGGTCCACACATCATAGATCCAATCATAGTGTTTACCATGTTCAACATAATTTGACCACGATTTGGCATTTAATGTGCTACTGTTCCATGATCGTAGAAAGCACTAGAGTTATGTGAACAATTTTATTCTTTTTTTTCTATGGAGAACGCCATGTGAAGCTAGGATTGAGCATTTTGTTATTTAGGATATTATGTAGTTTAGTTAAAGGATTAGTATTTATACTATTAAAGCAGAATCATATTTTTTTTTACCTTAATATGTCTTTTTTTTTACTAACATTGCATGTTTTATTAAGGACAATCAAGTAATATTAATAACACATCTATATTGGATCATTTTTTTTGGATCCAGCCCACATTAGATCTCTTTTGGGCCATTTGGGCCGATTAAGAAATCATATCCAATTCTCACATTTTTTTTTCTTTGGGCCATTGAGTCCAAATTCAAATAATTTTTTTCAACTATTCTTAATTATTATTTTTTTCTTTTCTTAATATAATTTAAGCATTCATAAAAAAAAATGGATTTTTTTTCATTGAAAAGTATAAATCTTTATTAAAAGTATATAATTTTTTTATTAAAATATTAACCACATAATAAAATTAATTTATCAGAGTTATACCAACTTAATTCATTAAAGAAATAAAGTTTAATTTTTTAAACATAAATAGTCATTTAAAATGAAATACGATAAATAAAGATTAAAATTTTAAGTCTTTTATAAAATGAAACACAAATATATGAAAATATGACATTTACTAAATATTTGTCAATTGAAAAAAATAAAAAAAAAAATCTGCGCTTTGAAAGCGCGGATCGTAATCTAGTATCCACTTAAAACTCCCAATTTTCTGGTCTATAGGTTCAGATAATTTTGGGGTTTGTTCGAGTAGTGAAACTAAGAACCCAACTCATACAGAACCAACTCATACTTGAAAAAATTAGGTCCCATTTGATTTTGGTTCAGTTGGTTGTTTTGGATAACTCATACAAAATATCATGTAATTCAGGAAAGGTATAGATACTTTTGAATAATTCAGGTACTTAGATAATTCTGGCTAATTTAGGTTATTTTTAAAAAATGTTTCTAACTATTTTAGAAGATTTCAAATTATATATATTGTTATATATGGTGGAACCTATATAAATTAATAATGTTGAAACTTTAGAATTTTATTAATTTATACAGATATTAATTTACAAAATTTTCTGTATTTAGATTTTTTATTTTAGGATATATTTATTTTAAGATAAAAAACATATTTAATTTTATTGTATAGACATTAAATGTTATTTTTGAAAATTGACATTTATATTAATTTATTATATTATTTGGCGTATATAATATATATTGTATTTACATATAATATTACTAAAACTCATCAAAAATATTAATTGATAATAAAATATAAAGATAATTCTATTGTTAATATAAAAAACAATATAATAATAGATTCTTACTTATATGAAATATGTATACATATAAATTATTAATTTTTAATTTTAATGGTATCATATATTTACATAGAATGTTTTTTTAAAATATTATCTTATTATTTTATCAGATTTTTGTCAAATTTTGAAATAATTTATTAATTTATAGAAATTATTAATATATGAGTATTAATTTATAAAAGTTTTACTTTATTTTCAGTTTCAGTTCTAGTTGTAGAGATATTTTAGATATAAAAATATAACTCGAGTGTTTAGTGGGTTTTAGTCTTGGATATTTTGATATGTAGGTGCGTTAGCATATGAATATGATTTTGTTTTGAGATTTTGTTCGAACGAAGTAAAATTTTAACACACATATCATGTCAGTTTCTAAATTTATAATTTATAAATATGTTGTTGTTTTTTTTTCTAAATAGGGGCACAAAGAACAACAACTCGAAGATAATAGCAAAGTTATGGGAAATCGGCCAATTTATATATCAACAGAGGATCGCAGTCCCGATCAATACATATATTCGGACCCTGTACGAAAACATATATCAACATTCAAATTTCATACATGAACAACAAAATTTGAGGCTATTCATACTTTGACCGTATCTCCGTTAGTCAAATAGTTACGAATGCTTACGTAGAATTGACGGATTGCTTACGTGTTTATTAGAGATTAATACGTGAATTTTTTATTTAAAATTAATTTTTATAACTTATCTGCCACTCAACCGCTATGCCAGCCTAAATTCTTTGGTTTTATTATCATGATTAATTTCTTTTATCTCTACGTCTCAGATCTTGTCTTTACCATCGTTGACCCCTAAATCTGGGTCCGCCTAAAAATCCGACCTTTCTCCCGTGAGAAGTTCTAAGATTAAGAATTTATTAAAAACGGTTGAATCTTTGTTTAAGTATTTGGTTCTGAAGTATAATGTTGACCCAATTCGTTGGTCTCTAAAGTAGTATGGAACTGATTGTCACACAAAAACAAGAATAAGAATCTAAGATCAACAAGATGACACTTTACATTCATCGTAAATCTTCCAAGGTTTATCCTTTCTTGTCCTAATTCAGCTTATGGGTTCTTCAAATTTGTGGCTGATTCGTTACTTTGTATAATAGGAATGGAAGAAATTTTGCTCTGAGATAACGACAGATTCATAGTTTCTTTAGTGTTCTAAGATTTATTGTATGAATGGTTGGTTCTTTAATTGCATTGGACTTTCCATCCATTTATTGTGAAAAGCAAAAAAAGAAGAAGATATATTAGTTATAAATATATTAATATGGCAAAGTGGTTGAGTGGGGATGAGTTATTGCTCTAACCTGAGCTCGAATCCCTTTTGGAACAATTTTTAAAATTTAATTTTTATTAACTATTTATTATTTTAAATAGAAAAGCGACGTTTTAATCTCTATTAGACACGTAAGCAATCCATTAATTCCACATACCCCCGTAACTATTTGACTAACGGAAATACAGTCAAAGTATGAATATATCTAATTTTTGTTCTTCTTGTATGAAATTTGAATATTCTGAGTGTTGATGTATGTTTTCGCACAAGATCTGAATGTATGTACTGATCGAAACCGCGATCTTGATATACGAATCAGCGGATTTTCCAGGGAAGTTGACAAGGAAGTGAAGCTGAAGTAAAATAATAGCAGAACAGGCACATGCTTTGTCATAAATTGGGCTTTGATCCAATATTACAATAAATGGAGGAAAATAGAAGAAAAAGAACGGCAGTCGAACTTTGGATGGGGTGGTGAATTGAAGACTTTAAAGACCAAATGGCCCACTAAATATGTCCTGAGTTTGCTATATCATTAAAATATAAGTTTGAACCTGTGTCAATTGACACACTATCCATCAACGTAGGTCCGCCACAGTTGTATCAATCATCCAATTTTTGTTCGGTCTCTTCCTTCTGTTTCCTAACTATTTTTAAGCATTTTACTTAAGACTCCAGATACGGTAACAAGTAAATGTCACACAACACAACCGCAAGTTCATGCATCAGTTTCCACTCATTCATAATTAGTTTTGACAAATATCACTTGCTCAGATCCCTCACTCAAGTAACTCTCATCAGGCCCGGCCCTGAAAATCTAAATAAAACAAAGGTTGGAAACCCAATAAAAAAAAGGCTGCCAACTAGTGTTGAACCTATTACCTATGAGAGAAACTATTTTTACTTTAACCAACTGAGCTAGTGATAACTTTTGAAAAGTGGCCGAAAACTATGTTTTATATTAATGACCGGAAGCAGATGCTTCCACTGCTTCTGTCCAGGGCCGCTACTGACTCTCATCATTCAGTTGTGTGATAAGTTGAGAACACTAGAAAATAACCCAGGCTCCCCCGCGGGATGTTTTGGATATTTCAATTGTTTAAAAATATATATTATATCTTTGATAAAAGAAAAATAGATAAAATATATATTTAAATAAAATATAAATATAGCCAATTTGGTATTAAATATTAAAATAACTATTTAAAATGGATAACATCAAAGCTTAAATATATAGTTTATATGCTTCCATGACATCAAAATACATTTTTAATAGAAATCTGATCCAACGTTATGGATCTTTTATTATCATCCCCCCTCGACTTTGCGTTGTGATGGATGGTTGTGATATAACAAACTAAGTCATACATTGGAGAATTAGACAAAAAGAGTCTAATATATAAAGAGCTGTCCAACTCTAATAGTAGGAACCCTTTTGGGAAGGAAACCAAAAAATAAAACCATGCGGGCTTGCGTAAGGCCCAAAATGGACAATATCGTACTAATAAGATAACAGAGAGTTAGACATGAGGTTTAACAATCCCAACAATTGGTATCAGAGCGGTTGACGAAAAATCTGCAAGAAGACCAAAATACCCTTCGAGTAGGAACGGGACCCATCAAGTTAGGATTGGGAGGTGTGTGTGGCAGAGATCAAGTCAAAAGATCCTGGAAGTCAGTTGTGGGACACGAGATGAATGTGATCCTTAGTTTGAAGGGGAGAATGTGATATAACAAACTAAGTCCGACATTGGAGAATTGGACAAAAAGAGTCTAATATATAAAAAGCTGTCCAACTCTAATAGTACGAGGCTTTTTGGGAAGGAAACCAAAAAATAAAACCATGCGGGCTTGCGTAAGGCCCAAAATGGACAATATCGTACTAATAAGATAATAGAGAGTTAGACATGAGGTTTAACAATCCCAACAATGGTGACTTATAATGCTTTTGTAGGAGAATGGGAAGATAAAAGTGTATATTAAAAAGGAATATACTTCAAAAGTTGTTATCGGTGAAGTCCCTATTCATGATATAACAGATTAAAAATCTTTTTATGAGAATTTTTTTGAAGCATGTGCAAGTAGAATGTTCGAATATGATCTTTATTCTAAAGATAAAAATGCTTCTTAATTTTTAAAATAAATATAAAAACTAAAATTTAGTTTTAAAATACATTAGATCTCGATCTGCGTGTACAGATTTTTGTTTTCATTTATTTTTTTATAAATATTTTGTTTTCGGTTCTAAATTGGTATATATTATAATATATATGTGTCTATCAGTTTTTAAAACATAATAATTTTACTGTATATTTTTTTTATTGAATAGATTGTTTCAAACTTTCACATGTATTTGTATCTTCTTCTCGGAACCGGCTCTAACCCATGACAACATGGACAACTACCATGGTCCATAGATCAAAAAAACTTTTTATGTTATTTTACTAATTAAAAAGATCTACTTTTAACAAAAAAAAAGTCTATTTTTGTTTGTTAAATATTAATTAGTTGGTGAAATTATAATAAAAAGGTGTATGATTAACTTAATATAATTTATATACAATAAGAACAAAAAATTAACTTACACCATTCTCAATTTTTCTGTTAACAAAATCTAATTTATAAACAAAAACTCATTTTTATTTTTTTTTTCTTTGAATACCACATTTTTTTATTTAGTTCATGGAAATGGAATAAATAAAAGTTGAGAAAAAACTTATAAAAAGGTCTTTATTTTATATTTCACCTTAGGTCATTAAATTTTTTAAGACGGCACTGCTTCTTATATATATATATATTCGGATTATTATTTCATTATTAAAATCGTAACTATATATATAAAGATTAGTAAAATATTGTTTTAATCTCATATTCAAAGATATTGTAACATTTCACAAAATTTAGAAAGTTTTTTAAAAATTAAACTTTTCGCTTCATATATTTGTATTATCGAGTAAATAATTAAACATTTAGTTTTTATTTAATTTTTAAAATAAACTATATAGTTTAAAATTTATTTTATTTGGTTTAAGGTAGTAAAGATTAATCATTGTTAGATAATATGATTTTTATTATTTAAAAAAAATCTTTTTAATTTTAAAAGTTAACATCGACAAATATTTAAATATTTAGCATATAGAGGTATAGTATTACAACATTAAATTATATCTATTCAATTTATACTATCTATAAATCCAATGGAGCATCTATTGTTTAAATCTAATTATTGATAACCCAATAAAAATTTCTGGTATGCCCAAAATTTAAATGATAAGATTAGATATTAAATGTAACATGACTTTCTAGGAATCGGTCCATTAGATCCATTTTTTTCTATGAATATCTGATCTTCCATGCGCGTATCTTATTACATCAAAATACATTTTTAATAGAAATCTGTGAAGCGCAAAGTTTAATTTTTAAAAAACTTTCTAAATTTGTGAAATGTTACAATATCTTTGAATATGA
>NC_027749.1:105222-127260 GCF_000695525.1 Brassica oleracea var. oleracea | reverse complement strand
AAAAAAATTGATAGACACATATATATTATAATATATACCAATTTAGAATTGAAAACTTATTAAATGTTTATATAAAAATAAATGAAAACAAAAATTTGCGCGGTTGCGCGGGTTGAGATCTAGTTTTTAATTATTTTACATATGGTCTCAGCTTTTGTGTATATTTCTCTTTTATGTTTTCAAATTGAAAATACCACTTTACTTTTAAATTTACCTCATATATATTATATTATGTTTTATATTTATTATAAAGAACTGATATACACCCGACTTATTATAGCATTGATGTATGTTTTATATTTATTCTACTCTTTTGCTCGCTACATTTTTTTTTTTGTAACACCAATTTTTTTTTTTGTTCACTACCATTTTCCAACGTTTTGTCAAACCAATGGGAAATATTTGTTCCTTCGGATCCATTATTATTTTTGGCTGGGAGTTTTACCATTTTGTTAAAACTAAATGCTGAGTTTATATGTATTTATATAAGAGTATTTGTACTCCCTACCCACCATGTTTCCTATATTTGTACCCCATACCCTATTTCCCCTAATTTTTTTTCCCCCAATATCACCATTTCCCTCCCTTTCTACGGTATTCCACTTCTTTTAAGTATATTTCCCTAATTTGCTCTTTATATAAACTCACAACTTGTGTTCCAAATCCTTATACCTTTGTTCTAGGTCTGCCACCCCCTCTTGCTCTAGGTCTGCCACCTCTCTTTTCTAATCCTTATACCTTTGTAAGGTAACCATAGTTTGAAAAATTGTTGATAGTTTCATTTAAACCATTAAGTAATTTATTTATCTTGGGCTGACATTGAATGCAAAGTAAGTTTGAATAAATTATCCCCTCTCAACTTTTAATTTTAAACTAAGACACAATAATTCCAGCATATGCGTTTTACATTGTTTGATCGTTTTAAAGCTTGACTAAGACACAAAAAGGGGAGAAAAGAAGAGCATGTGTGATGTATCTAACTATAAGTTATAACTAATGTTATTACGACCAAATTTTTTCTTTAAAAACAATATGTGACGTGATACACTTTCTGTCTAGGAAAAGTTCTACCAGCAATGTGACGTGATACACCTGTTAACTGCAAAAATAACTCGTTTTTTTTGTTCTTTATGCCATATGTGTAGAACCAAGCTAGAAAATACATTTGTTGACTGCAAAAACAATTCATTATTTTTTCTTTATGCCAACTGTGTAGAACCAAGCTAGAATAATAATCCATGAAATCTCGAGAATCAGTAGATACACAACTGAACAACAACACCCAACCTTAAGTAACCTCTCAACTTTGATTCAAAAATCACGCTTACGAAACTTGGATGTGTTTTCCTTCTCGTAGTTGATGATGAGACCACTAATAAGATAAGACCAAGTAGTAAAGATAGAACTCGATAAGTCATATTCATGGCTGATGAGTTATTTGTGACTTCAAGAACAGAAGTTGTTGGAGAGTTAAACTCAGACGCAGTAGACGAAACAACAAATTGTTGAAAATGACGTGTAAGATGATATGTAAATTTAAAATGTTTTGATTGGTTTTTCTAACTTTTTTTATTTATTGACATGGCACTCTCATACTCATCTAAAAATCTGATGTGTCAATCCCTGAAGATAACCTTGTGTTAATATTGCGTTGATTCCAATCATTTGAATTCAACCTTTTTGAATATTAGCCCCTTAGCATTTTAGCCTCAGTCTAATGTAATGAAAAAGGCCACCGCCCAAGAGGAATCCTATGAACCTGTAATGCTTGGTTTTAGAAGTAGAATTTGCTCCATCAAGTCCGGGAAGTGCTTTTCAAGAGCTTGCTTATTCCAAATCCTTGTTTCTCTGGATAGAACGTCCGCCACCACCATGTCCTTTGTCTCTAGAGTGATCGGTCCTTGTGCAGAAGTAGGTGTCGACACAGATAACCATGGATCATGCCAGAGTTTAGTGGAGTTCCGTTGCCCAGAACTATGCCCAAATGTTGGACTAGGAGATCTCTACCCTCAAGTATGCCTCTCTAGCCGTGTGAAGCTGTAGCACGAACGAGGTGGAGTGGCAGTATTTGCCGATATGTATTCTTGCAAGGAGGCAATTTGGTTTGGTAAGGATCCTCCATGATAGCTTGCCCAGAAGGGCTTTGTTGAACTGTTGAATGTCTCTAAAGCCTAGACCTCCCATGTTTTTAGGTTGAGTTAACTTCTCCCAAGATACCCAGCATATACCCTTTCTTGTGTCGCTTGGATCCCACCAAAAGCGCGTTAGCACCGATTGTATGCGCTTGCAGAGGCTTATAGGCAATAGGAAGCAAGTCATGGCGAAAGTTGGTGTAGCTGAGAGGACGGATTTTAGCATTGTCAGTTTCCCAGCTTGTGAAAGCTGACGTGAGGCCCAACTCTGAGCTTTTTGTTGTATGCGATCGACTATAGAGGAGAACAAGTCCTTTTTTCTCCTGCCAAAGTGCTCGGTTAGGCCAAGGTATTTGCCTACAACACCTTCTTTTTCAATTCCTAGAGCTTGCTTAACTCGGATTTTGTCTTTTGGAGTTGTCTTCACAGAGAACGTTATTGACGATTTGCTTGAATTGATCACCTGCCCTGATGCCATCTCATAGTTTTTTTAAATTTTGACTAGTGTTTGGCAGATGTTTGGATCGGATCTGACGAAGAACATTGTATCGTCGGCAAACAAAAGATGGTTGATCCTGGAGCAGTGTCTTGCCACTTTGATGCCTCCTAGATCTCTGTCGATTTGGGCTTTCTTGCAAAGACCTGAGAGCACCTCTCCGCAAAGAATAAACAAATAGGGGGGAGAGCGGGTCACCCTGTCGGATCCCACGAGAAGGTATTACTGAACCCAAAACTTCATCATTGATTAGGAATGAATAGGTCACAGTGGAAATACACTGCATCACCCAATTATTCCAAATCTGGTGGAAACCCATCCTAGTTAGAACTTGGTAAAGGAAAACCCATTCCAACCTGTCGTAAGCCTTACTAATATCCCTTTTTACAGCCATTGAAACCTTCTTTGTAGCCTGTGATGTCTTCATGTAGTGTAGAACTTCATGAGTGATGAGAACATTATCAGAAATAGCCCTTCCCAGAATGAACGCTGATTGGTTTTCCGATATAACATCTTCTAGTACTGGTTTAAGTCTAAGGGATAGAATCTTAGATATCACCTTGTAGTAAACATTACAAAGGGCTATTGGCCTGTAATCAACCTTTTTTGGACTCAGAATCTTGGGTAGAAGTCTGATATGAGTAGAGTTTATAGGAGTAGGAAGAGTTCCTGTGATGAAGAATTGCTGAATTTCCTAGATGATTGCAGGTGCTACTGTTTCCTGGTTTGATTGAAAGAAGTTGGCTGAAAAACCATCGGGGCCGAGAGCTTTGTCTGGATGTATTGCGAATAGGGCGTCCTTTATCTCCAGAGCTGAAGGAATGGCTATGAGTTTTGTATTGGTTGTCTCCGAGATACAAGGTTTGATCTCTTGATTCACAATTTTTCTGCGCAATCTGGGTTGGATGAGGTGAATATAGTCTGATAATATCTTGTGATTTGTTCCAGAATTTGTTCTTTCTCATATACAACCTCGCCCGCTTAGTCTTCTATCACCGTAAGCCTGTTTCTTGCCCTTCTTCCTCTAATAGAAGCATGAAAAAATCCCGTGTTTTGTCACCCAAAGTTAACCAAAGCTGACGGCTTCTTTGTTTCCAATATTCCTATTCTTCCTTATAGGCTTGCAAGAGATCCTTGTTAAGAGACGTGATCAGTGACTCGTTAGCTGTTGCGCGTGATATCTCAGTATCGAGGTCGGCTTTCAGGGAGTCAATCTTCTTGCGACTATTGACATAGAACTCGTGGCTCCATGGTGAGCCTTGGTTAAGTAATTCTTGGTTTGAACTTGATCTTTTGTGTTTTAAATATGAGGAACTTGTGCCTGTTTTAACATTGTTCTTTAAGAACCATGTTATCTCGTGTCTTGATACCATTCTGGTGTACAATACTTACTTTGATATGCATCATCAAGGTCTGAAACGTTTGCTGCATGATATAGGGAAAGAAAGTTTGGCTTTTGATCTAAATAAGTGCATGTCTTGCTCTGATAATTATGTATATCTAGTCTCTGTTTTGAGTGTCCCATATCAACAGGTTCAGTCTCAAAGGAGTGTAAGATACGAGAGCAGAGACCATGCTTATCAGCCAGATATTTGGAGATGGAAGTACTTGAGGAAAATGACTTTAAACTTCCAAGGAAGTTTCTGTCCAAAACCTTACTTTGATGATGTTTCCATGCTTATTTTCTTGATCATTTATCTCACTTCTTACTTGTTTCCTTTTAATGTAGGAGATACAGATTTGAGGACAAATCTTTTCAAAGGAGGAGGGGACGATGCAACCATGGTCGAGCTAGAAGATAATTTGAAATGGATGCATCATGTGCATGCAACTCTGTGGATGCCGAACTGGTGGATGCAGAAACTCGTGGATACAACTCTATGGATGGATGAATAGAAAGCTTAAAGATGAGCCAGAGGCTGGAATGGAGCATAATGAGCTTATATTGGCTATGAAGAACAAGACAAACAAACTGGAAAAGTTGTGGATCAGACTCATGGATGAGTTGGGCCTTTTTCAGCCAAAAAGGAGATCAAATATCCAAGATAAAATCCATTATCTCTTGCTGATGAGCCAGCCACGAAATTCAAGTCTAAGAAACAAATGGAGCATTTGTTTGCTTGGTTTATTCTGAGCAAGAGCTAAACCAGTTCGAAAATCAAGTCAAGGATTCAGTCCAACTTAGTTTTCCTAAGTATTTTCTTATTTCTGCAATTTAGGACTTTTCGTTTTTCTTCTTCTTCTCTACTTAAACTCTCTTTTGTTTCAGAACAAAACATTCACCTTTTTTATAAAAATCTCTATAAATCTGTGAATCATTTGTTCATCTTTGAGCATCGATTGCTAGGAGTTCATTCTCTGCAAGCAAAACATGTCTTGATCGAAATCAGACTTCATTCTCTTGATCTTAGACACTTCTACACAAGTTCTGATCATTCCATAGATCAGATCTGAAGATCATCCAATCAACCCATCCATCATCATTGAAATCAACCCATATCTCTCTCGAATCATCAGATCATCCTTCAAAAGAACCAGAGACAATTGAATTTCCTCATCAGGGATTCATCAATAGTGAATTCCTTATCATTCCTTGCAATTTATACCATTTACAAGGAATATTTGTTACCTATGATTCCTTTACATTCCTTAACATTTAAGAAATAATAGACTACAGTTATTCCTTATCAAATTAGGAGAGAAATAATTTTTCCTCTTATTGTATTCATCTTCATTCATTTCCTTCTTATTCCTCATATTCTTTTAATGGTTACCAGTTAAACTATGTGTTTGACCCCTTAAAAAATATTGAGTTTTACACTAAACGCTCTATATAATGAAGGCTATACATTTTGTGTTGTTTTAAAATTTCTAACCACATTCTACATGTGTATTAACACATGTTAAACTTTCTTTCATGGTATATGGGCATCGTTCTAATTTTTTATCAATTAATTTAGTAAAATTTATACTCTCTGATTAGACACTAACCATTATAAAATTTCAATTCTCTAGGGAAGTGGAGACAACATATGTTCTAAACCTCTTTGTCCATCATCATATATTAGTGAATGATGTAACTATGGATTAAAACAATACTGCTATATTTTTAAAATTTATGCATTAAACCCTACGAAAATATTGAGTTTTTGGTAAAATGCTCTACATATTCAGGCCTATAATCTTTAGTGTTTTTTTAAAATTTTCACCATATTCTACATTTGTATTAGTGTATGTTAAACTCTCTTTCATGTTTAATTTTTTATCAATTAATTTAGTAAATTTTCATATAATCTCTAAATCAATGGACTAACCGCTATAAAATCGTTATTCTCTAAAAAAACGGAGACAACAAATGTTCTAAACCTCTTTGACCATTATCATATGCTAGTGCAAGATGAAACTATGCATTAAAACAATATTGTCATATTTTTTGAATTTTTTCTCAAAATCTATGTGTATTCCTAGGAAAAATATTGAATTTTTCGGTAAATGCTCTTATACTGAAGTTCATACTCTTTAGTGTTGTTTTAAAATTTCTAACCACATTCTATATTTGTATTAATCTATGCTATTATAGCAGAATCCTTCTTAGGATTATGCCCCTGACTTTTCCAATTAATTACAAAAATTTCCTTTACCTTTTTCAATTGTTTTTAATCATTTTCGGAAATTAAAAGCCCAACAAATTAGAAAGTAGTATGTTTCTGTCCAACTAAAAAAAAAATATTCCAATAATTTAAACAATTTATCCATCGTTTTTAAGCCAATTTATCCATCGTTTTTAATTGCTACATACAATAAATTCAAAAAATAATATATAGAAACAAGATTTTCTGATTTAACTAAATTAACTTGATGAACACACGGAGAATATATTATGATTGACATGGTAACTGAATTTTCCAAATACTAATCTTAAAAGATAGAGATATTGGATAATAAAGAGAAGATCCTCCAACTTTCTCCCAAACTTTCTCTTAAAACCTAAGCATTCTCTTTTGTAGGTTTTAGGATACTTAAACATGTTTTGGGTTGAGTTATAGAAAACAAAAGTTGGTCGTTGATTTGTAAGCCCAACTTACCAGCAACCCTTCATGTAATTTTTGATCCTATAGGCTTTAAAGCTCAATTTTTACCTTTTTTATATTCGTTAACATAAACATGGATAATTTTTGTTTTTATTAAAAATGATTATTTTATGAATTAATTTTAAAATGGTTCTTATATTGTATTATAAATGTAAATTTTAAAATAAAAAAATCTTGATAGTTTTCAGGAATTTATTATATATTGTAAGATTTTTAAATATAATTTATTTTCATTATTAAAATCAACTTCAATATAAATAGGTTTATAAAAGATAAGAAATATTACTATGTAAGATACGGATTTCTCAATACAACGAAATCACAAGAATATTATATGTTAAATATTTAAATTTAGCCAATTTTTTTCTAAAAATACAAAAATGTGATTTTTAACCGTATTATCCAAAAAATAGGTACCAAGCCAGCACCAAATTAAACTCGAAACTTTATCGAGTTTTTAATATTTTTATCCCAATAAAACTGAGAGCTAAACTAATTAATCCGAAATCAAACCTAAATTTACAAATAATTGAACGGTCCTTATATTTTTTAATTCGAAAAAACAAAATCACAACCGAAACCGAAAACCATGAAAAAATAAAATTACAGTCGAACTGAAAATTGAACGCACGTGCCTAAACATATTAGTGAACAAATAGATGGATTAATAAATTTTTCAACGAAAAATATCCTGTGCTTTTATAGCGTGGATCAAAATCTAGTATATGCTAAAATCTCTTTCGTGGTATATGAGCATTGTTCTAAACTTTAATCAATTATTATTAATTTAATAAACTTTCATATATTTTTTTAAATCAGTGGACCAGGGTAAAATTGTTATTTTTTAGAAAAACGGAGACAACATGATTTCAAACTTATTGACAATCATTATATTTTAGTGCGAAATGCAACTATGCATTAAAAGAGTACTGTTATATTTTTTAGAAAAATATCAAAATTTATGTTTAAACCGCGGATAAAATATTAAGTTTTTTTGGTAAATAATCAACTTATAAACTGAAGCCTATACTTTTAGTGTTATTTAAAATATCTAAGGATATTGTACATATTTGTACTAATGGATGGTAAACTCTCATTGATAGTATTTTTTGAAGGCCCAATCCTTTGTAAAATAATAGTTTAAGGCCACTTAAGAGAGTTGCAAATGGGCTTTGAAAAATCTTTTTTTTTTGGTGGTTAGATGCCAGAAGACCGAATATCCCTTTGTCTTCCATCAAATCATATTCCTCAATTAGAGAGAGAGAGAGCTTGGATCGCGGTGGTGGAGTAGATCAATAGACATGGCTTCGACTGACGGACTTGTGCCCATCACCCGGGTTTTTCTGGCGTCCTACTACGACAAATATCCTTTTCCTCCTCTTTCCGACGACGTTTCTCGGCTTTCCTCGGACATGGCTTCTCTGATTCAGCTACTGACTCTCCAATCTCCCCCATCTCAAGGTTCCCGATCCCACTTTTGTATTATTTCCTTGGTTTGAATCTCCTCATAAAATTTATTTTCATTTGTCTAGGGGAAGCTTCCCTGATCGAAGAAGCGAACCAGCAGCCTCCTCACAAGATTGATGAGAATATGTGGAAAAATAGGGAGCAGATGGAGGAGATATTGTTTCTTCTGCAACCATCTCGTTGGCCTGTTCAGGTGAATCGTTTTGTCCCCCTCCCCCAACCTTGTTCTTCTTTCTTTTCTGGTGACAACATCTCTCTCCTTCCTTTATTTCAGCTTCGGGAAGATGCTGAATTATCATCCACTTTGAGACATCTCAAGGACAATTTTGATAAAGCTCTGGCTGCCATGATTTCCTTCCAGACGAAAAACTCCGAGCGCGTCTTTAGCACTGGTTACTTCCATTGTTTTATGCATACAGAGAGAGAGAATAAACAAACAGCCTGTGTTTATTTATACTTTTGTCTTCTTTCTTTCTTTCTTTCTTTCTTTCTACAGTTATGACCTACATGCCTCAAGATTTCCGAGGAACCCTCATCAGACAGCAGAAGGAGAGGTCTGAGAGGAACAAACAGGCGGAGGTTGATGCCTTGGTTAGCTCTGGCGGGACCATACGCGACACTTACGCTCTTCTTTGGAAGCAGCAGATGGAGCGGTGAGCCTACCTTTGTTTCTGCTTTCTTATTTGCTTACAGAGAACAACATGTTTATTATATTGTAGGAGGAGACAGTTGGCTCAACTAGGCTCTGCCTCTGGTGTCTACAAAACCCTTGTCAAGTACTTGGTTGGGGTTCCACAGGTAGGCTCAATGCCTCCTCTCATTCTCATAGCAAATTCATTTAGTTGTTCATTCTTTTCCTTTTTTTTTTTTTCTAGGTGTTGTTGGATTTTGTTCGACAAATAAATGATGATGATGGGTATGTACCATGGTTTCATTTATAAGGCTACTGCATAAGGAACTTTAACTGATAGGATCGTTTTATCTTCTCGTGTAAAGGCCAATGGAAGAACAACGACAACGTTATGGACCTCCTCTATACACTCTCACAAAAATGGCGACGGCTATCAGGGTTTTCTTAACCCTTCTCTTTCAAAGATATGATACTTTCAAACTGTAAGATTGTTCCCTTTGCTTAAATCAAGGTTCCCTTAAATTCACACTAGTCAATAATCAAGGTCCCCTTTCTCAGTGACCTTTCCCATTTAGAGGTTGTGAGATCTTATTATATGTTGTCGGATGGGCAGGAATAAAGAACAAATGAATCTCCTGTCCGAAGCTGCTATCGTCTACACATCTGAGTTTGAAAGATTCGTCGCATTTATCAGGTACCTTCTTCCTTTCTAAGATCACACAATGTCGGGGAAAGCTCACCTTTGAAACTTTCTTGCTGCGAGAAAATTGTGTGTGGATGTTTCTTTTTAGGGCTTCTTCACTTTGTCTCCTAATTTGTTTTGGCTATGTTAAAATTGTTGCTAGCATGTCAGTGAAGGCATTCCTATCAAGCTTTAGAGTAAGTTTAGTAGTCCGAAACACAGATATGATGTAATTACTAGACTTCTTTCTAATAAGTTTTTTTGCGTTATTTTTCAATTTTGATTGAATTTTTTATTTCGACAGTTCCAACATTACTTTGGTTAGACGTCTTTAGGCATTGTCTTTCTCTACTGAAAAAAATTAACTTTTTCCATTGTGCTTTTCCAGCGATGTATTTGCCAATTCCCCCTTCTTCATTTCAGCAGATGCCGCTGGGATATTGGGTTCAAGGTTAGCTTTCTTTGTTCACAAGATTCTCTCTACAGTTCATGATAACTAGTTCTAAGAGTTTGTACTGCTTAGGGAAAACGAGGAGTACAAAGAGATAATCGTCCAGGCTGGGAGAACCTATGAGGTAAACTGTTCTCCTCAAATGCTTTTGGCTATTAATGAAACTGAATGTTTTGACATTATTAGACTCTTTAGACTAGCTCCATCTTAAATTTTTTTTTGTTTCTCTAGGTCTCATTGATGGTGGAATCCGAAAATTCATATATTGGTTGGGATTTCTCCTTGATGCAAGGCAAGATAAGCATGGTATTTCTTTTTGAACCCTTTTTCTCATTATGTAACTTAAATTATTTGTTTGCTTTTCTTGCTTGGTTTTGCTCCCCTCTCCAGAATTTGTTTGATAATTAATTATAGGTGTGTCTAGGTTGTTTTTGGTAGGAGCTACAATAAGTGTTTTTTGGTTAGGGCTTTACGCCTTGCAGATCAATCTGTTCCAACTTAGCAACTGGAATAAAAATAATTTGAAACCAAAACATGTTCGTTAGATGTTTCTTTCACCTCTGATATGAACCGACTTTGATTTCAGCCGTTTTCTAATGTGAGAAAGAGAGAGATATTTAGCTAAGTTTCCCCATCAACACTAGTCTCTCTTTGAGAATAAGGTTGATTGTTAGAAGTTGAATTCTTACTAATCTTAGCATATTCTTATGTAGGGATACAACTTAATGTAAACAGGAAAAACTTAAACCTAATTCATAAAAGATAACACCAAAACTGATTAGCTAAAATACCTTGACCAATCCTAACACATGTCAGCCTCGGACATTTATGAAACTTCACTAGAAGATAAGAATCAGTGTCGTGTTAAGTTGTGATCCAAGGAAAAAGAGGAAAGATGAAAACAGAGTAGGTTAGAAGAGAAGAGAAAAGTGTTACATGAAAAGAGATGGGTGTATGAGATCAAAACAAAGTACATTACTTAGCGTATACAAAGCGAAGTTATGATAGGAGAGAAAACCTATTTGAAAGCTTAGTTTTTTTACTGAAGAGTATGGGTGTAAGCTTGACTTTGCTTTGTTAAAGGGTTGATCAAACGAGCCTTACATCAAAACTATTGCGTTTAGATAAGAATCTCAAAGGTAATCGCCGTGTTGCGCTTATAGCGCCACGATATTTAATCAAAGGGGCACCATGGCGCGCGCTTTATGGATATTGCCTTGCTAAAGATGGTTAAGGCGTTGAGGGCATGACGATGATGATCACGCATTGTCCCTACTTTCCGTACATAAAATTGTATATGTTGCTGTTTCCGCTAGAATCTGGTTAGCTTTATTTTCCGCACATAGTTGATAGCCTATATTTTTCTGTGATGAACCATTCATGTGAGAGGCAAACAAGAACTGTTGTTTCTTGATACCAGATGTGATCTCAGTTTGGCTCTCACCTGATGTGGTTCGTCCTATTTTTATTTTACCAGGATATTGGATTTAGCGTGGAGTACATAAGTGCTTCAGGGGAAAAGACTGTGAGTGTGCTCATTAGTTTCCAAACTCTCATTAAACTTTAATAGCATATAGTAAATACAATATCTCTCACCCTTTTGAGATATACGTTCAACTAGTGAATTCTGAGGGTTGGATTACAAATTTCTCTTATTGCAGCTGATATTACCTTACCGTCGTTATGAAGCTGACCAGGTGAGTGCCATGTACATATGGGGGGAAGCTTATGAGTATTTTTGGTTTTGTTGTTAATTTCACAAGTTAGGTTAGGAGCTTTCTTTTAGCTGTGCTGTTTAATCTCATAAGTTTTTTTCTATGGGGAGGCTTATAATTTCTTTTTCGTTTTTTAGCTGTTGTTTTATGTGCATAGCTGGGTTATTTAATGTCATCGGTTTCGGGATCCACTGCGTTTGTTCCTACAGGGAAACTTCTCTACGCTAATGGCTGGAAACTACAAACTTGTTTGGGACAATTCATATTCAACTTTCTTCAAAAAGGTAGAATGATAGTTACATTTTGAGGCAAACAAAGTGATTCGATATGCTTTATAGACTCCTATTTCCATTGCTTTTACTAACGAGGATATATTCGTTTGCTTCTCTTGTTTGTTCCCCATTGTTTGTGGAATAGAATCTTCGATATAAAGTGGATTGCATACCACCAGTAGTGGAGCAGAAAGTGGAAGATGAAGATGGATTAGAATCATGAAAACTCATCATCGTCTATCTGTACAAAGACAAAACTTTGACCTTCTGAAAGACATCGTAAGTATCTGTTTGCCGAGTGAGTGAAATTTGGCGATTGAAGCTGCATGCTCTATTATCGATGTATGGGTTACAAAATATTATTTGGCTGGTTTGAAATAGCTGGGTTGACTTTAGAAATCGACGGATCGACGTCTTTGAAACAACTACATGGGCTTACAACCTAAATGGGCTTATTTGCATCTATGGTATTTGTTTTCTATTTTCACTCTCCATCCAAGTCTTCGTGTATCTTCCGAGTAATTTTGCAAGGATCCAAAATTCTCTTAGAGGCCTAATACGGGCCCAGTTTAAAAACCATTGTCTCGCTTCAATTATGTTTCAGATCGGACTCACTGGCGACGATGGATTTACAGCAAGAGCAGGCATTTTGGAAACCTTTTTTTTATCAGTTCTCAGAAATGTATGCAATTGTTGGATATATCGTGCATATTTTATAACACGATAAGCGATATCACAGACTATCAAAATCACGACAAACCACAGCGTGGATAAAGTCATATTTGCCATAACTTTTCCCAACTGCTTAGTCCTATCTAAAAAACAAGCATGGCCTTCTTTCAAGTATTAAGCTTCCGCATTAACTTGTTTTAAACACACATACAAGATTGGAGTATTGTACTAGATACATGAACATCGCTAAAATGTTACACTGGAAAACTGTTTTCGATCATATGTCGCTATTGGATATTCTGCTTGGATACACGTGACCTTTTGCTGGTGAGAAATTGGGGTCTTTTAAAATATTCCTCCTAAGTTTGTATGTCTTTGTTGACTTGAGAATTATGGGTGTTGGCTTTCACCTTTTGGTGCATGTGTTACGCTTTCCAATTATCAAGAGTCATGACATCATAAAAAAAATTATTTTTAAAAGTCCTGCCTAGTTTACAGGTTTAAAAGCTATATATAATATATATCTCATTTTTAATGTTTATAAGTTTTTAAACATGCATATATTTTTCTCTTTATATCACATGGAAAGCCGTCAACCAAGAGAATAATGTTTAATTGGCAATTAATATATTTTTCACAGCTTCGAAATCACACTCTAAAATTGTTAAACATGCGAATTTCCTTCGTGTGATATATGGGTGCATCCAGTGGCGGACGAAATCACAGCTCCGCCATATTTTTCATCGAAGCTGTGATTTCGAAGCTTCCATAAATCACACGAAGGAGATTAACAGCTTCCATAATCACACTCTAAATATTTTTCACAGCTTCCATAAATACAGCTTCGAAATCACAATCTTTTTAAACATGCATATATCAAGTCCAAAGTGATCGAGTTAATGGCTATGTGCAGCAGAGAGACATCTTCTCTGTAGCCTAACACAAACTATTGATTTCTACAGAGAAGGTCAGTCAACATATAATTTTGATGGTCTCTTTCAGATCGTAGGAACCCTGTGTTGTTATAAGATCTCAAAATGAAAGCACATTCTAGGCCAATCATCAAAGCTAAGAAAAACAGAACAAAGTTTTTATTGCTTTATCATGAGTTAAATCTAGTATACATCGATTGGCATCTTTGCGATGATAATGCTGCATCTTTGAGAGTTGTTACTCACCTCCAACAACCATGTTTATAACAATCCCACATTAAGTATAAAGTTTCAAATGTTAGTATAGGATTTAATGATGATGAACAAAGGAGTTTGCTTTCGAGAAAAGAACCTGAAGCTAAGCAAGTCGTTATACGCACCGATATAAACATTAGCTCTGACTTGTCTTAAACACCCTACCAAACAACTTGTCCTATGCTGCATTCATAATGAGTTCATCATTACCATCAAACCACCAAAGAATGTTTTTTAAAAACTTCTCCTAAAAATGATACGAAAGCAAAAAGGAGTTGATGTATTTATATTACCTTTCTGGTTTTGCAATTTATGAGAATCCGATGGTTTTTTACTTCTACAGAGAACAAAACATTTATTTTAAGACATCATGAAACAACATATAAAAAATAGCCTATAGACATCAAAAATACGTTGCGTGTTGGATTACTTACCAACTAAGACTCTAAGAACATCCAAAATTGTATCTTTGGAATAGGAGTTGGAGGGTCCTGCAAATCAAAAACGATCTGGTTATAAGAAATCAAACAAATCGACCGAAGGAGAATAACAAGAACCCAATAAAGATCTTTCTTTGATTGAAAACTTGATAAGAACTCGAAGAGATAGATAAGTAACCCATCCAAGCGAAACATAATTTTCTAGATAGGTAAAACTCTTATGTTTCGCTTACATTAAGAGACGTTTTTTCACATTTAAGCCAATTTTTTATTTTTTTTAATTCTAATAATATTAAGAGACATGCTTAAGATAAGGCGATAATGATGCTCTAATAGAGATGTTAGTTAAGTCGACTACAAATGCTCGCTGCTTTTGTCTTTATATCGTGGGTTATCTCAAGGCCACATACACATTACCTAATTACATAATACTACTATGGTAATTAAGGAGTGTATCGTAATTAACACACAAGTATAGGTATATATACTTATAATGGAGGATTACGATACACTCCTTAATTACCATAGTAGTATTATGTAATTAGGTTCTATACTTATAATGGAGGATTACGATACACACCTCAGCCGAGGTTCCTATACCACCAGACCACGAAGCAGGTTCAGATGATTCAACACAATCCTCCATTATACTCAACCACTTACTTCGGCCACCAAACGTGCCAACTTCACCAAGCCTATGCAACTTTCCCCAGGGACACCTCTGACCCGCAGGATTCCCACATGATCCGATTTGATCACCCGGACTCCTCCATCCATCAACATCAGAACCAAAGTCAGAATCAGATAATTTATTTAAAAGATGAAAACATGATGATGTTACCTGATCAAACAGAAGAGTGGTCGTCTCCATCTCAGTGGATGTCCTCGGAGGTTGCTCACGCGGTGGAGGCTTTCGGGTTTAACCCTTTTCGCACATCAAGTGACTTATCATGACCACTTACATCCTTCCCTTCTCTATCATCATACATATGTAGCTTCGTTAATTATATGTTTCCACCTACAATCCGATAGTATCCTAGCTACTGTTACGTTTTCGCGTTATACATTTCTGTCTACTTGTGTACATCACTTGAAGCTTTTGTTTTTAGTTAATATTAACTAGCTTCAATAACACGTGAATGAATGTTTGGACCGTTGCCGGATTTCTTTTTGTTCACACGGGAATCCATCTTTTATAACCAACCGTCGAGAAACGTTTTCTAGTACCCTCTAAGTATGTGAATTTTTCATTAACAATGTAATGACACAAGAGATAAGTATGTGAATTTTCACTAACAATGTAATGTGAATAAATATATATAGCTAGCCAGACTTCTTTTTTTTTGATAATTAAGTATGTAAATTTTCATTAACAATGATGTAATGACACAAGAGATACAATCAGTTTTGATAAAATCAAATCTTAGTGCATCTAAACTAGCTAGTTAAAGCAAAGGTCTAAGAGAGCCCCCAAAAAAGATAAAAAAGACTCACAAAGACAAAGAAGGTTTAATCACATTCGTATGAATAATGAATATGATTAAAGCTTAGCTAAGCAAGACTTGGTGGATGTCTTCTACATAGAAGATAGTTTGAACTATGTTTTTTTTACCAGCCATGATGTCTCCAGAACACTACTGTTTTTAGTCGTCGGGATTCTGGCACACCACCGTTGTTGCAAATTTAAGAAACCATGAAAGTTGCTAAACTTCGTGTTGTTGCATATTTTTATTATCCACTAGGGCCGGCGGGATGTGAACTTTAAAATAATTTTAACAATTAGAGTACGTTTAATATAAATTTTTGTCAATATACATATTAGTTAAATTTGTAGATGTCATTGAATTTGAATATGTTTTAGATCCCATTCAGAAATTTGTGATCGAAGTTTAAATTTCTATAACAAAATACAAATGATTTTCAAATTATATGGAAAATATATATTTAATATATATACATATATATCGTTTACATTAAATACATAATATATAAATCTAAATAAATATTTAAATATAATATATTTCATATATATATATATATATTGCCTACAACAAACTAAATTTTAATTTTCAAACAACACTTAGGAACTACTAAAACAATTTTACTTTTGAATTTTTATTTATTTATATTTCTTTCTATCAGAATATGCGAATGCCTCAATTCAATAAAAAAAAAGAATATACAAATTTTTTTTTTTAACCTAACAATATTATGGATGTACTAATTAGTTACTTTTTTCTAAAAATATTACTATTATATTTATGTGGTTATAATTATGCCAAAATAATTTCTGATGTATTGATTATATTTTGTGAGGTTATGTCGCGCACCACTTGTGTTGATTTATTTGAAATATATTTATTTTATTTTTTGTAAGAATAAAGTAGTAGGGTATATTATATCAATACTATTAATTCAGGAACCCTTTTATGAAATTACCCATACTCTTCCCTAGTATATTAATTTTTGTGCCATCAGTTTTACTTTAAAAATTAGAGTCATTTAGGTATTTTAGAAATGAAATGTTGACCACCTGAGTTGCCTAAATACTAATGAATAAACAAATATCCTTTTAAAAACACAAACACTATAATGTAACCCATATAATTAATTATCCTTATTTCAATACTAATGAATAAACAAATATTAACAATATAACATTAATTAATACTATAAGTCATTCGATATTAATCCACAGACCAACCAACGGACTTTTCCAATCATAGTAACACCATGTAAACCTCTCAGGTATAAGTAGTCAATTATATATGATCACTGGTACATAACCTGCAAATATATCATTTGATTTTGTTTTTGTCAATGGCAATGTAGAACTCTCACATATAAAGAGAACAAACTAAAACAATGGTAAAATCTTGTTATGTGGACTTTTAATAGAAATAAATATTCATATAAACTCATTTAGTTGAGTTTTATATAGGTTATTCGATTTAAAAATATATATTAAATGTGATTTTACTTAAAGATAGTTGAAAATCATATTAACCCATTTACATATATAAATATATATATATATATATATATATATATATATATATAAATATATATATATATATATATTTAACAGAATAAGTTTCTCTCGAGCGAAACAATAACACAACCGGCTCGAGGTGTTAACACCTGCTCTAATGTTTTGTTTTGAACTGCTTCCACAGAAAGATATCTGAAAATATAGAACCAGATTATATCAGAAGACATACACTCATTTAAAACACAGAACCAGGAATTAAGCAAACAAAATGTCATCTTTTCAACTATGAGATTTATTTTACCTAGAAGATCCATTTTCATGATGATAAGTGTAACGTTGAATCCCCACCATTGATGAATCGCTAACAGTTTTTTAATCATCTCCATTGATGACATCAAATCCTGAGTTCTGCCTCTTTCTTAACTATCTAGCTCCATCGTAAAATTCTTTTGAGCTATTAGATTAAATAAACAAAAGCTCAGAAGAGAACTAAAAGCTTTTAAGAAAATGAATCAGCTAGAGAGGGAAGAGGAATCAATAGGAATCTTTGTGAAAAGTTAAATGTAAATTCTTTGTCACAACTCACAACATATCATAATCAGACTTGCATAAAACTTCGAAGAAAATAATTCCGAAAAAAAAGTTTTGAGTTCAGCTACGACAATGAAGGGATGATGACATAAGAGATAATAAGGTGGAAATAAGCAATTAAGTCGAAAAGACTAACCTTGCCATCAACCAAAAGAATATCAAAGCCCATGAGCTCACCATCTTTCTTAACATTTCGGGATTCCCAGAAACGCAAAAACCTTGCCTCAACACGCTACCTGGACTGTCCCACCTTCAATTCAGTTAGATGAATCTGCGAAAGAAGCCACTATCAGAAAGTATGAGTGAGAGATTTAACAGAAAAAAATTTTCTGAAAAAAAAGAGTTTGGACCTCGAGTACGATTCGACTGGATTGATACCAAGGTTCTCGAGGATGATTCGGCTGGCTTGATTTGATCTCCACTGTTGCTCGAGCTAGTTCATATGACAGCTGAAAACTTAAATACCAAAACAGACAAACACTAATGGTTAGAAAGTATTTTGAAAACTGAACAATCAAAAAGGGTTTATTTCTAAAATCAAAACCATAACTAAATATATAACAAAACATCAAGAGGTTCGCAATTGCAAAAAATTTCTGGAGGAAATTCAATTAAACATGAACAATATGTGTTCAAGTGAAGAAATCAAACCTGTATTTATACAGAGATCATGGCACCGCCTCTAAGATAGTAAGAAAACTTTGTATACAATTCGAGATGGAGCTAATAAATGGAAATTATGAGGAAGCCTTAACGTCATCAGTTCACCGCCGCAGGAAGGGAAAGAGGATCTTCGTTTCGTATTAGAGTTGGTGAGAACGCCTTTCATTTTTTTTCGAGCAACTACACAACCCCATCGGACCCGACAGAACAACTGACCTCACGGCCCAACAATAAAATCAGGAGAGAAAGCCCACATTTGTCAACGCACGCTTAATGAAACACAGCGTTTGAGACACGTGTCAAGCCGTGGACGATCGATTTTCCAGCCTGGATCCGACGTGACATCACAGGAAAGAGGCAACATATTTTTATATATATAGATTCGCATAACAAAAACGAAAGTTTTCGTCCCCTTTATCATAATTAGTATTTTGCAATAAATGTTGTCTGCAAACATTTATATTGATTTACTGATTTTATTTGTAAAAAAAACTATTAAAAGTTTAATATTTGGATATTCTTATTCCATAGGTAAAAATCACCATGAGAACGGCCGGACTCGCTCATGCAAAAATCCTATCAATCGTACAAAAATCCAACAGAGTAAAAAAAGTGGTGAGAAATTAAATTGTTGATCGGGTCGATGAACTTGCCACTAGAGCAGATGGGAAAGACAAAGAGATCTTCTTGACCCTTGTGCCCTGAATAAGTAACCACTGACCAAATACTCAATCCGTTTTAAAATGATACATGTTTTAATTTTTTCACGCAGATTAATAAAACATATTAAATTTCGATATTAAATGCATAATTTTCTATGATTATCTATTTCCTATAATTTTAAATCAATAAGAATTTAGAAAATGCAATAAAGTTTATTGAAGTTTACGATTAGTCATTATTAGTTGATAAAAAGTGTATTGAAAATTAAAAAAATGTATTATTTTGAAACAAAATATTTTTCTAGAATATTTTTCTTTTTTTAGAAACGAAGGGAGTTAATCATATATAATCAGAAAAACATATCTCCACTAATTAATTTGTAAACTACTCATATCTCTTTTGGGTTAAAGGACCTTTGTATCGCCTAATTAAGTGATTATTACAAAGGTTTTTTAGAACATATCATTTCATTTTAAAAAATATATATATATATATATATATCATTTCATTTATCCTTTAACGCGTATACTTCAACGAGAAAACAAAGATCGATAATGCATCTTATTTGTTTTGTTCAAAGATAACATATAACATTTCACGGTCCCCCTTTGTTTTTGTTAATTGTGAGCTCATATGATGCAATATAAAACGGATAATTAATTAACATTATTCTCTTCAAGTATCCAACCCATATATAGATCGTGGATGCCGTTTTAATATCCTAGAAAACAAACCTGAGATGACGAATACTGTTTGATACCTTAATCATTCAAGATGTATGCATGATTTATGGCACAACAATTTTATACACATAGACAAATATTATACATGTCATGTTTTTTAATCTTTATATATAAAGTTGGGTTTGCTTCCCTCCTAAGCTGTCTACGTAGGCGGATACGTGACTAATTCGAATCTAGAGAAGCCGTCACGTGGTCCGCGTCCAAAACGCGGCGTTTCATTAACTTGGAGTTGGAGATCGTGTGAGCTTTTGGTGTAACTTATAAACATGCGGAAATATTATCATGTGGGCTTTAGATCATATTAAAATAATACTTTTAACAATATACTTTTATATTTTAGTAAACACATAATGATGTGTTTTTCGTCTTATGAATACACCATAAAACATCTCTTATGATATTGTTGATATTCAATCCGATCATACCAGTATGACAAATTAATGTAAATCAACAGAACCGAGTACAATGATTATAATTGGATTTACATATGTCGAAAATACAATAAAATGTTATTATTATTTTAATGTGTAAAATAGTCCGTAAAAACCAAAAAACTAGATGAGCCAATAGGTTTATAGTATACTAGTGAACGTACGTATAAAATGTATAATATTATATAGTGAATGTAAAATTGAATTTCCTAATTTGATACACATATACTGAACATTTAACATATGAATAATGTTTTAGCAAAAAAAAAAAAACATAGGAATAATTATTTGCTTTAGCCATTTACATCAATTTATTTTTTAAGGTCCATGATTCCACGATAAAGAGTGCTCCTAACTTCTTCCTTTTTCATACAATAGCGTAAACATATTATTATATATTACTCCTACTTAGCTATTTGAATAAACGAACACTCGGATATTTGAAAATTTTGAACGAATCCCTTTGTACGGTAAACGGTTTTATTTCAAAGTATTAATACACCAATGCAAAAATATATTTTGCAAGATAATTACACGCATCTGCAGCATAAGCTCTTTATTACATACGAACATGGATTCTATAAAAGCGTCCATGAAATATTATCATTTAATTTAAATATATTGTTAATTCATAATGCAAGTTTACACAGTATTAATAACTTCTAAATTAATAGTAAAACCTATCTAATAAATTCTAAACTTATTTAATAACGATATGCCGTATTCAATTTAAAGAGTGGCAGAGAACTTGAAGTATGACTTTCATTAGGAGAAAACTATCACATTTGAACTAAGACATACACAGACCAAGATACTCACACTAACAAAAAGTTGTTTTGACTTAGACAATATAAGATTTTCCTTAACATATTTCTCTAGCATGATCATTGCATAATTATATGCGGACATCGTTAATCTTATTATATTAGATTTTATTATATTAAATTGTTCTTCATAGAATAATGAAAGTTACTGTCATTTTAATTCAGTCCAAAAATATTTATTAAAAATAACAACATGTTCTCCGAATTTTATTTATTTATTTTTGTTTATAATATCATTTTCAATCTACAATTTTTTTTTTTGAAAATACTTCATAAAATTAATGTAAATTTATATAAAATAGTTTTTTCGAACTTTCCGTCCGTAGGGCGGGCTGACCCTAGTTTATGATAAATAAGTAACACTAACACATACACGAACCTTTCTTCTTGGAACATGCATCAAATATTCTATTTACAGGCATTATTTGGTATGCCCAAAATCATGTGTATGTCTACATTTCAATTTGCACATGTGTGTATAAAAAGGACTTGTGCGCATTAGTCCATAGCATATTCAAACGACCTTATAATAATTAAAACTATACCCTGATCCGCGCGCCAGCGCGGATATGAATTTTCGGTTTTTTGTTATTAATTTAACTAAATGATGTATTTGTAATATTTGATGTATTATATTCACCAAGTAAATAATTTTTTTGGCATCTTAAACCATCTATTTATGATGGATATTCGATATTATATACAAAATTGAACAAATAGACATAATTAGAGAATTGTAGACGATATATAAAAACAATGGTTATTAATGTAAAATATGAAGAAATATTATATCATGACTTAGTATGGCATAAAAGATTATAAATTAGTTATACATGTTTAAAGAAAATAAAATAATTTTTAAACTTCTATGAAAAATTTAACATATAAAAAAGGG